>NC_034410.1:24303954-24345185 GCF_002078875.1 Numida meleagris | reverse complement strand
GTGGGCGTGGGCGTGGGCGTGGGCGTGGGCGTGGGCGTGGGCGTGGGCGTGGGCGTGGGCGTGGGCGTGGGCGTGGGCAGCTGTTACAGTCTCCATTCTGTTGCTCAGAGAAGGATCTAGGCAGAAGAGCTAATAACAAAGGAGCAAAGCTGAACCTGTGAAAGAGGAAAAAAGGGTTTGGGAGTGTTTTAGCTATGGTCTCTTTTTTTTTTTTTCCTCATTATCCTCTATTTTAATTAGCAATGAACATACATTCCTTAAAGTTGAGTATGTTTTACCCATGATAATAATTGATAAGTGATCTCTGTCTTTATCTCAGCCCATGAACTCTTTCATTCTATTTATGTCTAGCTAAGGAAGAGATGTGAAAGCAGCCAGGTGAGAGTCTGGCAGCTAGGAGGATCTTTTATGTATGTACCAGACTTGCTGTGCAGAAATAGGAAAAAAAAAAAAAATTAATGACTTTAAATGCAAGGTTTCTTATTTCCCTCTTGCCTCCCTACAGACCCCACCAGAGTCTGGATAAAACACAGATGAATTACAGCGAGTCAGGACAACAGATTATCAGAGCAGGCAGTTCAGGACTTTCAAGAGCTCCCAGCCCTGTCAAAAGTGCCTCGCCTAGACACGTGTTTTTGAAGGCCAGCGTATTCCTTCCTACTTGCTACCCTCTTCCTTTCACTTCCTGTGGACAACTCATTCTGATCTTTGCTTGAAGCTTTCTGTGGCACTGGGCAGTGCCCCACCTGCTGCCATCCCCTCTCAGGGACAATGGTGTGCTCCAGATTGCAGCACAGACTTCAGCTTGAACTTGTTAAATATCTGCTGGGAGGCTTGAAAATTGAAATATTCTGTTCTCTATGACCTGTAAATGGGAATGAAACCTGCAAGACAACTCATCCCCTACAGGATGAGGGAAAGAACAAAAAGGTGCTAAAAAAAATCCCTTGTTTTCTTCCTGGTAAATATTACATGAGGTGATGCTTTCTGCAATGTAACCTGTAGCTCCATTGTGCTAAGATGCTTTTTCTCAGCTAACAGCTTTTCAAGTTTTAAGTTATGCTTTATATACAGCAGGGATGCACCTGCTGGCTGATGGGATCCTTGTGTTGTCTTCAGACTGGAGGAGAGAGGATGGCTGCCCTCTGAAAGATTCTGCAGGGGGTACAGAGCTACCGCTTGAGAAGGACAGAGTCACACATCTGTCTAGGCAATCACAAGGGGGTACTAAAACACCAACAAATAGTGTGGCTGTTGCCTGTTGGTGTGATGTTCCAGCATCTATCTATTTAAGATTTCCCATGGGTTTCTTACTGAGTAGTTGGAGATGGAAACTTTTGCTGAATTCTAGTGTATCAGCAAAGACATAGACTCTCAGCAGGCTGAGTAAACAAACACCACATTAGCTACTGATAGGATTTTGTGTACTTGCTTGGATATTTTAGCAGGAAGTGAGATGTAGGGGTAGGCTGGAAATAAATGGAGACCATTCAAACAGTCTTGCCTGGGCAAACAAAGGTTCATTCACAAGCTCATAGAATCGTTTGAGTTAGAAGGGTCCCTTAAAGGTCACCTCGTCCACCTCCTCTGCATTGAACAGGAACACCTACAGCTCGATCATGTTGCTCAGAGCCTGGTCCAGCCTGACCTTGCATGTCTTGATGTCTTTGGATTCACTGGGTATTTTTGGATAGACTTCCAGCAATATTTTAGTACTTTCTCAGATGGGCTCATTCATCTTGAGATAATGTCTAACACCTTACTTCTTAACTAATTTCATCTAGTTTTCCAGAGAGCAATATTATATAATCCTGGTCTGAGAAAGAAAGCTGTAATTAAATAATCTGTTGATGTCATAGGCTGTCATGAGTGGAAAACTATGATTAAATTATAACCATTGGCTCTCAATGCAATCTGGAATTAATGCCTGTTTCCATGGGTAATTAAGATGTCTATTCTCATTTAGAAACCTCAGTCCAGGCTCATGGCAGCTATAAATCGGTGTTTCCTTGTGGACTTCAAAGAATGACAGCTACTTAAATTGACTAAAGATCTGGCCAGTCAGACTCTGGTGATTAATTCTAGAAGCAGTGATGAAACACTGTCCTCTCAAAATGGAGACCCAAGCATTCCTGGCTACAGCAAGGCATGTGAATCTGTGAAATCACCTGCGTGCAACTTGGTACTGCTCTCGCTGTACTCCATGCATGTTTGTGCCTGCTTGTCATCCTCATCCCATTTGATGGTAACATGAAGTCCATGTCTGAAGATTTTGGAAAAGATGATCACAAATAATGGCTGGTCTCTTCCTGCCCATCAAAAAGTACGATCTCTGCACAGCCGCTCTTTAATTTTCTTTCAAGTCCTTCTGTTTGAATTTGGCTTGTGGTGCTTATACAAACAGCTGCAGTGAGTAGCTGTTCATTTCATATTCATCGCTAACACATGACGAAACCACATTTTTTAGCAAAATTTGAAGGGCAGCAAGCACTTGACACTCTTGCCAGAACTCAGTGGGAACCACAAATACTTGGGACCAGCTCTAGAGTCATTTTCCCACCTGGTTGTAGGCTGTAATTTCTGCCTTCAGATCCTCAGCACACAAAGGCTGTTGACCATGCTTTGCCAAACTATAGGCAATCTGCACCTGACAGTTTCTTACACAGGCACACAAGATGTGGTGAAAAGAGGCTGCAGGAGACACAGCTAGGCAGAAGAAAATGTTTGAGAAGACTCCTGGCCTCTCCTGTTCTCCTCCAGCACATAGTGTTCCTCCAACAGCTCATCCTATTACACTGTGTCTTGGATAATTTTCTCTAGTGCAATATTTGCTTATTAGAAAATACACTATTTAGTCAAAGATGAACATGCTTGCAGAGAGTAATTTAATTTTATTAATGGAATGGTTTAACTTTTTTGGGGGAGGAGGGGAACTTGATCTCTTTTTTTCTTTTTGAGATGACTTTCTCATTTCTTAATGCGTTGACTCTTATATTGAGCAGAGGAAAGAAAAGACAAATTGAAGTGAACAGTTTTACTTGACCTACCTCCCACTCAGCCTTTTCCTCAAATATTTGTTTCATGAAAACTTACATATGGCATTTTTGTTCTGTTTCAGAATGAGAACAAAATTCAATCTAGTGAAATTTCCTATGAAATGAGAATTCTGGTCACCACCTTGTGCTAATATTTACCAGTCTCAAAGGAAAACTAAATAAAGCCTGTGAAATTCCTGGGGCTGCTGAAGTGTAGAAGAGAGGTTGTGGCTAAAATAGGCTTCTGTCCTTTGCTACTCCTTTCCATGGTGAATCTGGCTTCCTTTCCAAATAAGTGAAGTAAGCAATCAGCATAAAGATGCGTTGTTGGCATTTAACTGAGATGAAAGAATGGTGCATCTGTCCCCATGCACATTTCTGAGTTTTATGTAGGCAATCTGTGCTTGATACAATTGATAGTTAACAGAAACATCTTTTCCCCTGCTGACAAAAAGTATAAGTGACCTGAAATATTCCCCCCAGGTAAATCTGGTGTAAGATGTTTCTTCATATAAAAATTACATGTATCAGAAAAGTATTTTAAAAAGAGCACAATGTCATGAAGCAGTCTTTGCATATTAGCATTATGAGGAATTTGTAACAGGATCCAAACAAGCCTATTAGTCACTGATGGAGACATTTGTAGAAATAACATCACTTGAGGTCCTTTCAGCATTTTTCACAGCTAATAACAGACTTAAAAATGAATTGTAAAAATTCATTTCCAGTCAAGTAAGCCCTCCTACAACTGGTAAATACCTTTTCTTCCATCATGAAAATCTTGGTTTATCTTGTATCTTTTCAAATTTTAAAATAATCTACAATCTGAAATAGTTTACTCTGTGTCAAAGGTTTTCAGGTGTTTGGCCCAGTTCCGTGATGAATGGGGTGGGGAACCCACAGACCCACGCCCCGGGAAAGGAAAAAGGGAAAAAAGGGTAGGGAGATGGGCCTGAGAACAAAACAGTGGCAACAATCTGAGGAGAAACAAACTAATTTACTAAATAAGATATCGGAATGCAAAATAACACACTATAATACAATATAGTTACAATTTAAGCTGATAAATCCAATACAGTGAGAGAGAGTGTCCGAAGTTAAGGTGGGCCTTACTCTAGTACCGACGGTGAGATGGCTGGGGAGCGAGGTGCTGCCGGGACAAGAGACGAGCGGAAAGAGAACAGGTCTCATGATCTGCAAGTTTTTATCTTTCCCTTTGACCGGAATATGGTAACAGGGGAGCAAAGTCTCCTGGGGAATGTAGTAGTCCTTCTTTTCTGAGAAACAGGTACATATACTACCTGATGTTATGATGTGGAATACCAATAACCAAAAATCATAAAACCATGACACTCTGTTTACTTGGAGGGAAGTAAACAGAGGGAGGTACTCTCCAGGGCTCCCTGACCTTCAGTGGGATCTGGGTCTGTGCCTGCTGTTGGCCCAGCCTCCACTTCCTCAGAGCCCTCTTGGGTCAAGGCACTGACCATGACTAGCTCACTGTACCACAGAGAGTCTTCATTTCCTGAATTGCTGTCAAGACTTCTTATCCTACTCCGGCAACAGAAGATGTGCAGGGGTTTGCTTTGCTTCATTCTTCACAGGATTTACGGGCTTTGCATAACTCATGCTCCTCTCAGAGTGCAAGATGATTGTCTTTCGCGCTCTTGCTCTAACTCACATCTGCATTTAAATAACCTTAATGAAACGAATAATTGAGTTCCTGAGGACTGAATACGTCAGTGAATGAATATTTGAATGGAAGTTTCCACCAAGCTGATTGCGATGGTCTGACATTTGATTATAAGATCACACTGTTAGCATCCAAAATGAAGGAGCACTTCAAGATGCAATAGACAAGATACAGGAAAAAGTTCATCGGGCAGCATCACAAATCACAGCATTGCACTGAGGTAGCACTGGTAATGTCTATAATGCATGGAGTGAAACTGGCATTTATTATGGTAGATTGGCCACAGGTAATTTAGAGTGTGTATATAATAATCCCAAGTCTTGTATTACATACACATAAATGATAGATTTGGCACCAGGGACAGCTGGAGTCTGCAGATCCACATTGCTCTTGGAGTCGGTCAGATCTGAGTGGGGATGACCTGCTCTCTGACCACTCATACATCCCATGACTCTGGGCAGCGCTGCAGGTCAGGACAAGTTCTGAGGCCCACAGCTTTCCCATGGTGAGCATGAGGATGAGGTGTACTTCCAGGGACCTTTGCCTTTGGACTGCACTTCAAGTGGATCTCTGAAGGAAATTGACACCATGTTGCAACAGTTTCAATGGCAGATAGTCTTTCTTCCTTTTAATTTGCATGTCAAATTTAGAAGGGTGATAGTAGACGCAGTAGAGTTAAGAATAGCAAAGTTTATGGTGCAGGGTCAATGGAGATGATGTGACTGGGTTTGATGAGCTGAGGCACGCATGATCTTGAAGGTGATCAGAGACATAGATGTTTCTATGATTCCCTGATGTGATGTATTATTTCCTGCACATTCCAGGCACTGATATTTTATGTTCTGGGTAAAAGTAGTAGCAAATGCATCTATAACCACGGGGTATAAAAAGGAAATGAGGAATGAGCATCATGTCCTCCATTTGTTGTCCCTTTTGTAAAACAAAGCAGAGAGATGGAAAAAAAATGGGATATAGTGCTCAGCTGTAGTATAAATATCAGCTGTCTGGCTTTTTTTCCTCTCATGACAATGCGTTGGAAAGCACAACAATGTATTAACAATTAAAATAGTATTAACACTGCAAAAACAGGATTTACTGAAAACCACTGTCAGGCATACCAGCTGTACTGTGCAAGACAAACGTGTAGATTGTTGGTGAAGTGAAACGCGCTCTGGGAAATGGGGAGCAACACACTGGGCATGGCAGGCTAGCTGTGTGTGGGTGCCTGGTCTGCAGGCAGGGGTCTCTGCCCTGCTCCCACAGCAGCAGGTAGGAACCAAAGGGACATGGAGTAGGATTATGTGGGAAGGCTTGTGAAGTCATCAAATCCATCCAGATGGCAGAAGCCTATGTAGGATCTGATGCTTAAATACAGTCTGAGCCACAGGCTACATCCTCATCCCAGTAAATCAGGCTTTTGAGCATATATACCCAACTCAGAGCATGTACCTGTGACAGAGATGTTGATCTACACTAGGGCAGTGTCTGAGCTTGCACTTATCCTGAGGGAGTAGAAAGATCCACCCTTGGGATACTTTTGGAAACAGGGAGATTTTGATTTCTTCCTCTGAAGGCTGTGTGGGATGCAGCAGCTTGGCTCACTTGGCAGAAGCAATCTGGTTACCAGCCCCACACGGAGCATCTCTGACAACTTCTGCTGTGCATATAGGAGAGGAATCATCTCTCCCTGAAAACTCTTCTGCTTGGCAGGCCTGGTGGCTGGGAAAGGTACCAACAGCATTAGCTTTTTTCCTAAGCTTTCATGGTCAATTATTAAAATGGCTCGAGCTGCAATGAATAATTAATTTGGACTTTGCTTTTGTCAGGAGGGAGGGCCGCTGGTGCCTTGGAGGGCTGTGGATAACTTCCAAAGCACAGGGCCCTAGCCCACTCAGCTGCACAGTGCAGTCAGGGGCAACTGGGCTTCTCTCTGTGCTCTCCTTCACATCTATCACATCTATCATCCATCTTCACAGCAGGACCACTGTGCTGGGGAAAAGGTCCTGGCAATGGACAAGCCTTCCTCCCATCCTAAGACCTGTTCATCCTAAACCCCTGTTCACCATGGGTATTTGTGAGTTGTCCTCCAGTTCCACAGGGCAGGGTAACTGACCAAAACCAAAGCAAAATTATAAATGCAATGAGCCTTACGCAATGAAGCTGAGGACCGGTTTGAAGGCCAACACCAAAACCTCTTGTGCAAGGTGGTGAGGTTGTTGATGAATGATAGCACTGCTGAAGAACAACTCAGAAAATCAGAAAACGTCCACCTGCTGCAAGAACAGGGGACAAGGCACATACTCTGAGTGAGCATCACTGTCACACACTATACTGAGAGGGAGTTATTTCCTCCCATTCAGCACTGATGAGATTGGACATAATTGCCTTCTGGCTCAGGTCCTGAGCAGAGGGTTCAGAAACAGGATGCTTTAGAGGCTGAGATGATTGGGAAATCAATCATGTAAGGATCCTTTCACTCAGCTTAACATCTACAAGGCCAGATACTCATTCAGGCAACACTCTCAATGATTTAACAGGGGTGTTTTGCTTGGATAAGGTCCTTAGCATGCAAAACAGACAACCCGCTGGAGCAAGGAGTCATCCACTTCTTCATGAGGACTTGACAATGAGGAGACAAAGAGCTCCTGGGACTTCTTTTTCAGTCAGAAATGAGGAGATGATGATACCTTCCTCCATCAAGGAAAATGTGTGTCAGCAACCATGGGCCTGAAATCTGACTTCAGAGTTATGGGTCTCAATAAAGCCTCTTCCTACCTGTCTGCCTGAGATACTATTACTTTTGCAGCTGGAAGAGACGTCAGTCAAGATTAGTCAAGCTGTCAAGCAGAGTGCAAGTTCTTCTCATCATAGATTTTTTTAGCCCACTTTGCGGCTGAGAAACTGTCCAGGCTTGGGTTTTTATTTCTGGAAAGTGAGTTTCTCTGAAAAGTTTGAAGTTGGGTCTCAGTGTTTAGAAGCTGGCTTAGTATTCCACGTCCTTGCAAAATACCTGCTGAAATCAGCACTCAGCACTTCTCTAAGCTAAGTAGTGTTCCATCAGTGGGAAGTGACTGGAAGTGACCTACAGGAGAGCAGAGTCCCACATGGGGTTCCTGTCTGCTGAAGTTTGGATCTTCAAGGATCCTACATTTTCTCAGTAAATCTGAAAATCACATTCAGACCAGAGTCCACAGTCTATTTACTCTGCATTCTGACGCACTGTCACTGAACCATACTGCTTGCAGCAGGATCCTTATACTCAACCTGAATAATGGCATCAGGTTGCATTTCTAATGTTTTGCCATGGTCAGTCAGTTCCTACACTGCTGGCCATTTGTCTTGTAACATATTAAAATCAATGCCAATTTCTTCACCTCCATCCAGTTTTCATTAAGAGACATCCTTTTGGAGGGTGAGAAGTATTAAAGGTTGAGATTGGCCCACTGCAGCAGGCAAAAAGTTGCTGATGTAAGTTTTGCAAAAGTTCCCAATTTTTTCAATATATCCATTTCACATACTAACTGTATGTTAATATTTAGGGAGAGTGAGTTTTTACTTATGACAGCACTCATCTCAATTTGTGTCTCTTCAGTGACATCAGGCCCTCACTGGAGCTATGTGGTAGGTTACTTGTGGAGGGAACAAAGCATCCTTTGATCACCACGGAGACTTGCCCCAAATTCAGCTTCAAAAGAAAAAGAGAAAATGAAGAGAACAGAAGAAAACAGAAGAAGATCTACAAACCTTCAGCCCAGGATTATTTGCTAGGTGAAGGCATTAGGAGAGAGATAGGATGTGCTGATAAACTCCCAAATCAAAAACAACTTCCACTGTAGGTGCCTGGAAGAGGCTGCAATGTAATAAAGAGTTCTGAAGTAGTGGATGAGAGGTGTCCTAAAGGAGAAATTTCAAAACTGTGCTTGGGAAGAAACCAATAACAGAAAAAGGGGAAGAATGTGCGTCAGATGAATGAAGCTGCAGAGATACAAAGGAGAGAATAGGACACTATTACTAGATTGTTTTTCATGATCATATGAGGAAGATCCATATGCCTGACTTTTAAATGATAGACCACATGATTTTTCCCTTTGTTGCCTTTGGTTATATTTTTAAAAGTGACAAATTTGTTCTCAAAATCTTAAAAGTCCTAATGCATCAATGTGGGTATGTTGACCACAGTAGGGATTGGAATCTTGCTTTCCAAACTCTTTTCTTGAGTCAGTTGTGCTAATTTCCCCCACCCAAGTGGGACATTCTCTTCTGAGGTGTCTTGCAATGGCTGGAGGACCTCTCCAGGCACTTGTGAAATGTTTGCCCAAAGCCTTTTGTCTTCGCTGAATTATAAATGTCCATGTGCACTGGTCAGCTTGAAGTGGATAGACAAGAAAATGCAAAATGTTAAAATGCCTTTTTATATAATAAAATAACTTCTAAAAATCTACAGTGGTTATAACTGGATACCTCAATTGCCCCCACGAATAGTCAGTGTTCATAGTAACATAAGTGGTAAAGGAGCTGAAACAGTCTGATAGTGCATCTTTTTGCCAAAAAAAAAGGCTTCTCAGGGCTTAGAGATGAAGGTAAAATGTTCCTTTGTTTACTGTGGTTCCGCGGGGCAGAAGGAGGGACTTCCTCTCAGCATTTTAAAGTCAGTGCAAAATGTCACAGCAGCTCTCTACTTTGGGAATGTTAATGGCAGAGGAAAAGTGGATTGGCACTAAAGGGAAATGGCAGGCTTGGTTTTACAGAGCAATTATTCTCAATTAGATAGAGCATTCTGCCCAAACATAGCGTGCAGATTCACAGAGGGGAAAAAGGTACAAGGGATCTTTCCTCTTCCACTTTAACACCAGTCAATCCTAATGGGGAATGAAATTCTGCAGAACCCTGTAATTTCCCTAAAAGCTCCCAGACTGAAAATGCATCTCACACTGATGTCTTGATGTTTTCTTTGTGTACTCGGCACAGCGGGCAGATGCAGAAATGACAGGGGAGATTTGTCCCCAGCTCATTGCTTAATCATTTAAATGGATATGCCAGCTACCATATTTTATTCAAAGCCTGAGGTCATACCATGGGCATGACAACATGATATGTTGGAATCTGCTGCAGACACAGAGCGCTCCATCAGGCTGGGGGTGATGCTGCTGCAGAGGGATGGCTGTCACAGGCAAGAATTATCACCAGCTCTGTCCCCAGGGGCCCTGAGGCACAGACAGCCACGGGCTGATGGAGATCACCCTTCTTTTCAGCTGACTTTGTAAACAGTTTTTAATTACTGTAATTAAAATGCTGTCAAAAACGTGTTCCATAAAGACATTTGCGCTGTTTGTGTGAGCAGTGAAGGGTACTTGAAGTGAAAAAAATTATTGGTACATTTTAATAATAGTAGCAAAAGTTCAGATCACTTCAGCTGGGAGTTGTCTCGCAAAAATGCCAGCAGAGGGACTTGGTTTAACCTCTCTGAACCCTCCCAGCTTCCACTCTGGTGCTCTTCCTGAAGGTCTTGTTATCTGTAAGCAGCTCTGTCTCTGTCTCCTTCAGAGGCAAACATGGACTTGCGCACTCCTGCAAATGCCTGTGCAGAAGCTGGCTCCCTGCAGGAAGCAGCCTTTTAAAAATGAATATTTTTAATATTGCAAAAAAATTTGTGATAGAAAATAACCCTCTTCCTCGTGCTATGTGATTATAGTCAGCAATTTTGTTATTAGCAAATGGCTCTCGGGAGACTCTCAGGCTGTGTTTTGTATGTTGGCGGCGGGTATAAAGCATTCCCTGAAGCCACTGATGCCACTGCTTTGTCAGCAACCTGATGCAGGGGACTGTAAGCCAACAAAATATCCTAAGGCCCCCAGACTGTACTTTTTGGGTCTCCATTTCATGCTTTTTTTTTTTTATTTTCAAGGAGAGAAGGAGAAACTCTGCTTCCCAAACCAAAGCAGAGCACCAAGCCATTCACCTCCTCCTCGCACCCCATTTTGTTTGCAAAGGCTGCACTCGGTGCGTGCTGCTCCATGCAGTCCAGCTTCCCACAGCCACAGACATTCTCAGTGCTGCTGAAGAGAGAGATGCTGTGCCAGCAAATGGGTCTGCTGAGGACAAGGATGGAGAGGATTTCTTACCATTCAGTGCTAACCAGTCAGAGCTGGAATTTAATTTTGTGCAGTGGACATATGGGAGCCAGGGCAGTGTTTGCCTTATTGCTGTCTCCTCTCTGGCAGCTACACCTTTAATCCAGGAACAGTTGCAGCCAAACACGTGAGGTCTTTATTTTCCCTCTCAAGGTGGTCCCTATGGCTTCCAAGCTGTAATTTGAGGATTTACCAAAGTGCTTCTATGTTTTTTTAATAAGAAAAGCTCAGGGGAAGGTACCCTCTTCTTCTGGACATGTGTATATTTAGAACTGTGAAGCAAGAAATGCTGTTTATAATGTGCCCGTTGTTCAGTAAAGTCCCCAGTCTGTCCTCAAGCAAGAATAGGGACAAGAGTGAATATTACACTGGGTACTCATGGGGAGAGTGTGCAGCTTGCTGCAGGCATCATTTTGGGAAAGCAACAGATGAAAAGCTGAATGAAAGTTTTTTTCTCCCCATGGATGAAAGAAAGAACATTTGCAGGAGGAGTGGAAAGCCATGCTGTTTGCTATTGTCTCCATTTCTCAGAAGGAAACTCATTTAGTAAAAAGCAGCACTGGAAAGAAAAGACCAGCATAGAAAATGGCAAACACACAGGCCTCCATCGTACATGCAGAGCAGAAAACGATCCCACTGTGTTCAGCGAGGCACCTCACATGCTGCTGCTCATCCTGGAAGAGCTACTCTGTGATCTAGTAAATTCAAGCTGAAGTGTTTTTCAAGATGGCCTCAATTTTATGTCACCTAATATCTTCCAGACTCCCTTGCTTCATATAATCATAGCAAGGCCTTGAAACCCCACTGAGTGGTGCAATCAAGACCTGGAAACAGTGTTATCATCACATAAGCCAGGTCTTCTGAAGCATTCTGTCAAGCACTGTGCTCCCCCTTGGGAAGCTCAAGTCATTTCCCTGTAGGTCTTTCTGATTTGCCTTCACTACATTTTGGTGTCCTTCATTTCAACCCATTTTAACCCAAAGGGTCGTGATTTCTGAATTAAGAAATGACAGATTTCTGCTAGTTGAAAAATTTAAAAATTCCTCTTAAGAAAGGGTAAAATCAATTAAAACATCTTGGCAGAAGTTTCTGCATTAATGCACATCTCACTTATATTAAAATTTTAATCATTGTTGAACCTATAAGTGAAATGAATAGTATGTATTTTCCATTTTATTTTAAGGTATTTCAGCAAGATGTGTCTGATGCAATACAAGCTGGTATCACACAGAGATCTTCTGGTATTTATGGTACCAACAAATAAATACAGATTACTCTTCTCATACTACATATATAGTGCAAGCAGTATTTAAACTACCTGATACAGTGAAGATGGGGAGGGAAAGGAAAAAAAAAAGCCTACCTGGGGAGTAATCTTCACATGTTTTAAAATTTCTTTTGAAAAAAAATTATGTTTGGTAAGCCAATATTTTACAGCTCAGAAGAATTTTTAAAAAATTCAGTTAAAAAGGTCCCATATGGTGAGATACCAATGAGTAACCTCTCTGGTAACACAAGTCAAATAAAACTAATAAATCTGCCATGTAATAATCTATTGCAGGTGTGGTTTGTGGCAGACTGAATGTGAAAACAAACAAACACAGGTTAGAATATAGCTGGGCAGGGGAAAAAGAGATTTATAGTCTGCTTAACCAATGAATGTATGAAATTTTCATTATGTTTAAATGGATGGAGGTTTTAGCTTAGAGATGGAAAGGTGGGGGGGGTAGATCCCTAACCCTGGCATCAGCTCCTGGTGATGCACTGAATTTTGTTTCTCTGGAAGCCCATACAAATTGTCCAGGTTTCTGTTTAGCATGGAACTAGGGTTATGACTACTGGCATTGGCATTTTGCCCCTTTCCAGAATGGCCTGTACTCAAACAATTTCTCATTAGAGGGGCCAGCCAAAACGCTCTGGGTCAGACTGCGGTTTCAAAGACAGAAGTGAGAATGAGTTCGCAGCAAAGAAAACTAGCAATCTGCAGCTCCTGCTCCTCATGTGCCTGAACTCAGCATGTGGCTGGCTGCAGCTGTGGGACATGCTGGCAGCCCAACGGCAAGATGCTGCTCCTTCCCTTAATCCCCACCATCAAACATCTCTAAGCTGTCGGTGTTTCTACCTCACCCACTGTAATGTTCTACATAAAACACTCATCGTGTTTCTAAGATATTGGTTCTTTCTCCAGTTTAGCTAAAAGGTAGCATATGTGGGTTCTACACCACAAATTGTGTCTGTGAGATTATGCACTTAAAATATACATTGTAGTTTATCTTACCTATCAGCTGCAAATCTCCATGGTTCTTTAGAGAGTAAATTACAACTAATTACTGAAAGCATTGTTAACTGATTCCAGAGAATGTGTATGGAGAACATGCACATCACTTAGGGCAGCCATGTTCAACCCTCTTTACTTCTACAAGCCCTCTCATATCAGAGAAAAACATTCCTCCCTTCACAATCACGCCTTATTCATGTAATCACTTTTTGGTAGTATGTACATTTGTGAGCAACTGTTGTTGAGGATGAAGTGCAGGAGGAGTAAAATTTCATCAAAAATCTCTGACAAACACCTTGAGAGCTCACTAAGAACTGCAGCCACTACCATCGAAACAGTCCAGTGCCTCAGTTTCACAAACACAGGGTCAAATATCTCACTAGTTCTGTGTTTCTGTTGCTCTCTTTTTTTTTGTTTTAATAAAAGACATTAAAGATTAAAATAAGTTTTATTACTTAGATATATGAACTTTATTATATATTTGACAAGGGTGGCACCGAAACTAATGGCTCCTGTTTTATTACGTTGGCCCATGACATCAGAGGCCAATGCTGGTGGTACGGCAATAAAGGCTGAACCTTCCCACCAATTACATTCCCTTCCATTACATTTTGTTGCCATGTGACAGATGGCAGCAGAGGGGAAGTCTGACAAAATGGTGTCTGACAAAGTGGCATCTGACATGATAGTGTGTATGGAGGAAAGGTGTGGAATTGAATTTCTCCATGTGGAAAAAATTGCACCCCCTGACATTCATCAATGCTTGCTGAATGTTTATGGAACCCCAACTGTGGATGTGAGCACAGTGAGGCAGTGGGTGGTGCTTTTGAGCAGTGGTGACAGTGACAGTGGGTCACTTCCTCTGATGCAGATTTTCATGAGCATAGCATGCAGACTCTTGTTCACTGCTGGTGAAAATGCAGAGCTAATGGTGGTGACTGTGTTGGAAAATAGTGTTTCCTAGCTGAGATTTTGCTCTATCAAATAGCATTAGTGTGCTCTTTATATCAGTTGTTGTTTCCATGGAAATAGGAGGTATTACTTATGGAGCAACCTTAGTTTATGTGACCCAAGACAATTCTTTTTCACACAGTGCAGCTCAAGCAAGCCAAAAGGTTGGACACCCATGGTTTAGGGTTTTGAACATTTTAAACGGTATTATAACATTCCAGTCAAAATGTAATACTCTCCCTTGGTGTCCACCCTTTTATAGTCGAGGCAAGAGAAAGAGCATTAAAGAAGTTAAATACGTTCCTTGAAAGTACCACAGAATATTTCAGTGATGAAGACAGTAAAATAAACTATATAAAGAGGAAGGTTTTGTATGTTTCTTTAGAGGGAGATTTACTGAGAGAACTTCCTGGCTAATATAAACCAGAAAGGAGATCAGTCAGAACATGGACTTTCCCATTTTCCTTTGATATTGCTTCTGATGGTGACTACTAGATGAAACATGAAAATAGAAATTAAATCTGCAGTTCAGTAAATCCTGGCAAAACTCCCTCCCAGAACTCATCTGAGCCATGTGCTGATCCTACAGGCTCCTTTGAACTTGCATGATTCACCCTGTAGGATTTCAGGTGATGATGATTTACAGCCTTTGCAATGTAAGTTGGTTGTTGATGTCTATAGTTTTGTTGTCCACATCTCCACACAGGAGAGAGACAATGCAATGTTTTTTTTCATATTTATTGCACAGTAGAATTCAAAGGCTTCCTTGCTTGTCTTTGGCTTTATCAATATATAGACAAGAGTCATAGATAACGCATTTCAAGAGAGCCACTTTTGCTGCATAGTGGATATCAAGCGGAGGAGCTAGAGAGGATTTAATAAAAGAAAGCACTGGCTGCCCTGACTTCTTTTTGCCTGAAGTAGCTTCCATATCTTGCGAACCCCAGTGGAGACAGAAAGGGAAATAAAGCTCTGAGTCCTACAGAAAATTGCTGTTATGCTACCTTCAGCAAGGGCTTTTGAAGAAATGTAGCTAACAACATCCATCTGAGAGACAGGCCATAGAAACCACCCAATAGAGTCAGACTAGCAGATAAAATGTAGGGCTGTTTGTGATAAAACACAAGTATACTGCAGTTTAATTAATAAATTGAGAAAGGGTAAACAGAGTTAATAATGATACAGACTTAAGCACACAAAGGACACACAGTAGAGCAGCATATGGCTGAAGAAGTTTCTCTTTATTGTCAGAAGAGCCAGCAGAACAAAACGTCACCCATCTTTTAACAGCCACTACAGTGTAAGTTTTAATTCTTTGGTTTGCATAGTCAACAGTGTTTGTATTGAGTATGCTAAACTTAACATTCCCAGGAATATACATCCTCATTTTGAAAATACATTATACAGGTTTTGCCCTGCTCTTTTCATCTTAGAGAATATAATTGTAAATCTTTACAATCACAAAGGCAAAATTGCTATCAAGAATGTTGATATGCCATTATTGCTAATAATTTTGAGAAAAAAAAGCAATGTGCATGCTCATGTGCATACATATTCATCTAATTATGCTAGCTTTTCAATCACTGATGATGTTTCCACAGTTTTCATCATTACTAACAAAGCACTCCCTATTCCAGATCTTTTATTATTCCCATTGGAACCCAGGAGCAACACAGTAAGAGTCAGAAGCAGAAGTGATGCTTTCATTAATTATTTACACTGAAGTGAATTCAGCACACTACAGCCTGGGAAACCTGTCTAGAACAGAGAGTAGGAAGGCAACAAAGTCGAGATGGCTGCACAGTG
The DNA here is from genome assembly GCF_002078875.1 of Numida meleagris. Lineage (NCBI taxonomy): Eukaryota > Metazoa > Chordata > Aves > Galliformes > Numididae > Numida > Numida meleagris. Next base: position 24,329,291 of record NC_034410.1, on the reverse strand, counting down.
AGGATGTGGTGCGAGTTGAGAGAACAGCATTGAAGAGGATAGGGCAGGCTGTGTGCCCAGGTGCTGAAGCCACTTAGGTACCACTGGCAGCCTGCAGAGACAGGAGGAATAGTGGTGCTTTTGCTGGGTCTTTTATGTTGGTATTCTTGATACATGTTAGGGTTTGTTCCAGAAGACTTTTAGTGCTTGCCAAACTACGCATCAAAAAGCCTAAATTTAGTCATCAGAATGTGCCAGTGCTTTACAGGTCAGTCACTTGTTTTCTGCAAGGCAGTAAAATACCAGGCCAAGTTCTGTACTAGCTCAGAGCTCATGAGACTGTTCTCTCTATTAAGAAGAAATAAGTTAGCCTTGATTATTTGAAATGATATTTAAATGCAACAAAGCACAATGGTCTCTATTTTGGGGCCTAAAAATCACATTGCTTCCTTTTCTGTGTATACTGAGGTCACAGTGAGACCAGGTGGTGTAGAGTCAGGATCTCAGACTGGGTTCATCTGCTCCACGTGACTTTCATGAGCTGAATAAAGGGATGAGTGAGACATTTCCCCACCTGCTTTTCTATAAACATTAAGTGCAAGTTTTGAGTCCATCAGTATGTTTGTCTTCAGTGAGCTCCCTGTCAACCTGCCCTTGTGACAGTTATACTGGATGTGGCATGTTGTTAGCTGGACATTTATATCATAGATGGATGCTGTACTGTAAGATGGACAAGGCTGCTCTTAACAGGAAGGCTACAAACCCAGAAAGAGCTCTAGATACAACCCAAACGTGAAAATTCTCCTTTAGGTGCAAACTAATCAGTGTACCTGAACAGATGACCCATGGGGATTGAGATTGTTTCCTTCTATACCCTTTCCCTTGCATTTTTCTCTCTTCATTTTCAAATTTCTTCAAGTGCAGGGACTCCTATTAAGCACAACCAAAACTGCACAATCAAAAACTGCCTGGGAAGGTTTGCAGAAAATGACCAGATTTCCGGAACAATATACATACTTCCAGGAGAGATGAAGCACGCGGCAAATAGTAATTGGTACCATATCCACACACACCTAGTAATCCTGGAAGCTCAATTAAATTACTGCGCAGTATTAAGAAAAGTATGTGACCACACAGCTAATGACACAGAACATGCACAAGGAAAGGAACAGATCTAAGGTCACATTTCCAATGCCTGGATTTTCCCACCTTCTGAATGATTAATGATATTTAGGATGCCTTAATAAGTCTTTTTTTTTTTTTTTTTTTGAAACTCATAGGCAGTTTTTTTCTTTTTTTTTCTTTTTTTCTTTTTTTTTTCTTTTTTTTACTTCAGCAAAAAGATAAAATGGAAACAAATGGGAAGAGTCGTCAGAGGCAGAAAACGTGAAACAAAGGATTTATGAGCTTTAGAACTTTTTGCTGGAGGGTAATGGCCAAAATTTTATCTCAGATAAAACTGACTGGACACCATCCATAAGACTTGGCCAAAAACACTGCATAGTTTGCAAACAGAAACCTGTAACCCATAAGCCACAAGAATCAAGGAGCTACCTAAGAGTAATAAAACAAGATTTCTGTGTGCTAACTTCAGTGTCATAACAACTTGAGGTGTCACAGAATCAAAGAATTGCAGGAATTGGAAGGGACCTCAAGAGATCATTGAGTCCAACCCCCACTAATGCAGGTGCCCTACAATAGGTCACACAGGAGAGCAACCAGATGGGTCTTGAATATCTCCATAGAAGGAGACTCCACAACTTCTCTGGACAACCTGTTCCAGTGCTCCGTCACCCTTACTGTAAAAAAGTTCTGCATGTGTGTATGGAAGTTCCCATGTCCACGTTTTAGGCCATTGCTCCTTGTCATATCACGACACATGACCAAGAAGAGCCTGGCCTCATCCATTTGCCTCCCACCTCCCTTTAGATACTTACAAACATTTATCAGATCCCCTCTCAGTCTTGTTTTCCCCAGGCTGAAGAGACCCAGGTTACTCAGCATTTCCTCAGATGGGAGATGCTCCAGGCCCTTTGTGGCCCTCCACTGGACTCCTTCTAGGAGATCCCTGACTTTTTTGAATTCAGGAGCCCAGAGCTGGACACACTACTCGAGACATAGCCTCACCAGGGCAGAGCAGATGGGGAGGTTCACCTCCCCCGACCTGCTGGCCACGCTCTTTTTAATGCCCCCCAGGATACCACTGGCCTTCTGGACCACAAGGGCACACTGCTGGCTCATAGCCAACCTGTTGTCCACCAGGGCACCTAGGTCCTTCTCCACTGAGCTCATCTCCAGCAGGTCGTCCTGTAACCTCTACTGATGCATGCAGTTGTTCGTCCCCAGGTGCAAGACTCTACACTTGCTCTTGTTAAACCTCATCAGGTTCCTCTCTGCCCAACTCTCCTGTCTGTATATAAGGACGATAGACATCTAGCTGGGTCTCTTTGACTGAGATCTCTCCCATAAGTCTTAACTGTAGTCGAGATCCTCCTAGTTTTTACATGGTGGATGACAGTAATGGGGAGGACACCTATCTGCCACTTATTGAAGAGTTCTTATCTGCCATGTAAAAGGCCTGTAGGTATTCATCACGGATTCATTAAACCATACTATAAGTGCTCTTCACTGCAAAAGACTGAAGTTCTTTGCAAAGTGTAGAAAGCTCAACAGAAACTCAAGGAGCACAGACACCAGCAAAACCAAGCAATCTGGATAGTCAAAATAGTCACATTAAAAACCCAGCAAAGGCAGAATGTTACCTCAGTGACACCACAGGCTAACTCGCATGGCTAACAGCTAGAAACGAAGCAAGCAACCTAGTAAGTGGATGAGGTGAGAAGGAGTTCTTGTGGTAAGGATATACTCTGAACACAATGATCAACAAAAATGCTGTCTGAAAAATCAGTACCCCTCTAAAATGCAAGTGACTTCCTCTCACATTTGAATTGCGATATAATAATTTAATATAATTTGGTGTGGAACATGACTCACTGCTGTTGAAATCATTGGGAATGACACCGGATTGGAAAATGTGAGGAGACAAGACGTTGGGTTAGTTCCTGGAATAATGTAACGAAGAAGCTCAAATTCAGAAGGGAAAGCTAAATGTCACTCTGAATTAGGAATATTGCCTTCAGTTCATTGCAGACAAATATGTGTGTCCAGTGGAGGAAGGGTTGGTTCATGTGAAAAAGATAAATGTAATATTAAGTGAAGGTTGTTGTCTTGTTTGTCCGTATTCAGGTACAGCCTGATTATGCTTTGGGGATCAGCTAGTCAGGAATCAGGACTCTGGTCCTGGGAAAGGTAGCACTGAAAATAATCTTTTTAATTGGATGGATTGCAGCTGTTGAGCTGGAGAAAGTAGGGAAGTAGCTTTCTTATCACAAAGGAATCTCTTAGGAAAATATCAAATGTGATTCTGTTGGAGATGCAGCATTCCCATGTGGCTCAGCACAATTAATGACAGACGGAAATTGGTATAGATGTTAGCTACCATCCATGTGCAGGTGCAGAATTAGACGGGCCAAGATGGAAATGTTTGAATTGCTTTTGATCAAGAGCTGGCACCAGAAAGGTGCACAAAAATGGAATTGTTATAATGACAGGGCATATGCAAATAAGGGGAACTTGGATCAGGGAACATCCACAGCTCTGTGCTCCATGGAGAGAGACACTTAAGACCGTAAGTCTGCCCAGAAATGCAGATGAAATATATTTACTTCCCAGGAAAAGAAGCACTGAGGACAAGACATACTTCAAAGTGCAAGTAAATGACTCCTAATTTCTACTAAAACTGTCAAGTCCAGATCATTAATTAATATGTATGGAAGTAGAGAGCTTCTTGGTTATTTCATACTCTGCTTTGGCTTCAGGGTGGATTCTGCCTGTCTTTCAGCCAGCATGTTTCCAGGTTAGGCTAATTCCTGCAGTGATTTATGCAGTTCCCAAAGCAGAGATCTAGTCCTGCTGAAAAGGTCCACCTCTCATCATTTCCCCCTGATATGGGGTAAAGTGTTCGTTTGTGTGTCTCTTTCTCGACAGCATTCCTGATCAGTTTCCCACTTTTGACAGATGATTAATGAAGAATACTAGTCTATATCTCTTACAGAACTTGTTGTCCTGTCAAGCATGGACTCATTTTCTGTTGTGAAAGGATGGTCACAGAGCACCTCTCTCCTTGTGGCACCTTGTGCCAGGTCAAACACCTAGCTGGCTATAAACAAGCTAAGAAAATGAATCTTCCTGTCAGACAGACACATGGATATGACTATGAATGTGGACCTTTTCTTATGTTGTATAATCAGAAATAAACATCATACACTCCAAAAGAAATCTGCAAATGGAAGAGGTGAACAATGCTTGTCATGAGCCTAGATATGAGTAGACATGATGGCAAAGGAAGGCATTGGAAGATAAGAAGGGGAATGAGGAATCTGAATGTTAAATATGTTTTCCTGAAGGTGGGGAAAAACACAGATCTCCCTGCCAGTCACAGAAAAGCTGCAGCTCTCTGTTGGGATTTCAGCTTGATTCATCAGGGCTGGTTGTTGGGCTATGGGCTGCAAACATCTCTAAGTCATGCTGTCTTTTTGCATGGCTGATATTTTCTCCATCTCTTCCATGTATTTACAATCCAGATTCCAGCTTTATACCCAAGGGGAGTAGTTTTCTGGTTTGGTTGGTTTTTGCAATGTATGTTATCAAACATCATCAGAGTTCATGGAAAGAAAAATACTGTTTTATTTAGTCATACCAGAACACAGAAGGGTTTTTAGATTATAGTTTAAAAAGAAATCCAACAATGAAACATGACAGGTTTCATCCCACTACCTGATCACTCTGGAAACCAATAAGGCAAATAAAAATAGTGGTTTAAAGTGAACAGATTGAATGTAAACTTATCCGTTCTATTCTTACTGTGATGTTCGGAAACCATTGTCTCCTGAGAAAAGAGGCATGCAGTGAAATAAAATGTCACAATGTAATATGTCAATTCAATCTTTCCCACAAAATGAATCATTTTGAGAGTCTTTAAAGCAAGCTGAATTCATCTCTCTTGTAGCATTCTAACAATGGATTCCCTCTAGCTTAAGCTGATCACATCTGTCTGTGCAGGAGCAAACAGTATTTGCTTTGGATCTTGTTTGGATTTCCTTTTCCCTTTCCTTTTCCCTCCTCCTTTCCCTTTCCCTTCCCCTTTCCCTTTCCTTTTCCCCTTCCCTTTCTTTTATTTCTTACTCATAAAAATGCTTTAGGTGCCCAAATGAATCTTACTTCATGTAGATTATGTCCAGATGGGTGGAAGTAGCTGAATGGTCATGCATTCAGCAGCTATAATCTCCTATCTGAGAGTCCCTCAGACAAACTGCGTGCTCTGCTTCCTGACATACACGTGCACATGCATTCATACAATCAAAGTCATCCTGGAGGTCACTCCCTTCTTTAATAAAGCAAGAAACAATTCTAATAGCTTTATCTTTTTCTTTGTACATTCTTCATGCAACATAAATTTCATTTGGATGATGTAGGGAACTATTAATTGTAAAAGAGAACATGCATACACAGTTAATCAAAGGATAGTAAATAAAAAAAAATATGCGCTATATCGACTAGGGAATTTCTAATTTATAAATGTCATCCGTTTTATTCTAACTTATGAGGTTCTTGTCTCGAAAATACAGTCATTATTCTTCAGAAGGAAAAGAACAGTGCATACTGTAACTGATAGAACTTTTCAGTATTCTGTAAATATAGGAGTCTGAAAGCTTTGAAAACATGATCATTATGTTAGTAAGTGTGTGTGGAATACAGTTCTTCGCAGATATCTTTCAAGTAAGGAGGTATAGAAATTTTTATTGTTGTCTCTGTGCTTAATAATGTTCCTATGATTGTACAATGGCAAGAAATCATAGCTCCCAACTAATTCAAGTCTTTGACTACAGCAGGGACTTTCTCATCATTCCTATTCTACATTGGCTAATGGACATTTCTGAGAACTGCCCAGAAAATAAACAGCAACAAATAGTATAACCTCCCTCCCATTTCTTGGTGAAACCAAGCAATTAGAATAAGAAACAGCAACAACCACCACCACAACCTTTCTGCAGTATGGTTTGTTTCTTTTTTTCACCTTCATAGCACAGAATTCTCAGCTGTTTGCACTACTTGATACCTAGAAGGATGAAAAGTCATTCAAGACAGTCAGACTGTATACTAGAGTTTGGCTAGCCATGGCTTTACCCTAATATATTATCTGAAAATAATTTATATTTGAATCATTTTGCTCAGTGTTTCATTCCCAGAAAAGTGATTCAAGTATGCAATATTTCACCTGCGTTTGATAGCTGTGAATTGCTGTCTTTGTGCTCTAAATGATTAACAATCATTACAGCTAGTTTCTACTTCAGCTAAGGATAATTTCGTGTTTGGAAAAATAGTAGGGTTCACATATTATTTTTTATAAATTTCTTCCCCTGTCTATAATGCCATATGTTTTGAATTTGCAATTTGCAGTATAATGTTTGCTTATCCTTTGAGACATTATAATGATTATTTAATACTACAAACAGAAAAGAACAAGCACAAAATTGCTCTGCTGAAGCGCAGGTCTGCTCTTGGAAATATGAATCAATTGAGCAGATGAGCATTATGTTAAACAAATCCATGTTGAAAGATTGTTCCCAAAGAATGTTACAAATATTCCCTGAAAATGAGTCAGCTAAATAACCTGATGGGTAAGGGAAAAATAACCACATTTTCCTATTCTGGACCAAAGAATTAGTTGCAAATCACTGATTTGATTTAAAAACACATGGACAATACAACCTGTATCAGAGAAAAGATACGGTCATATTAGAACTGAATCACTAATGCCCAAACTCATGATTACAGCCAAAAAACAGAGTAACATAGGAAATGTAAAGAAAAGGACTCTGACTCACACAGTCCCATGAAATACGAATGGACCGGATGGAATTTAGGCTCCTCAAATTCATCTCTAAAATCCAAGTTACAACATTCCTTTGCATCTGCATTCATTGCCCCATCTATCTGAGAAGCAAGTGATGTCTCTTTGCATGCTTCTCTGACCAAACTGCTGTCTCACGTCACCCCTTCCATATGACTCAAAGATCCCACTGTAGTATTTGGAGAGGTTCTGCCTTTTGCTTTTTCATATTCTTCCTCAAGCCTCACTTCTGCCAAATAATAACAGAGGGGCCAGGGAGGAGGGTCAGTGAATGGATTATCCTACTAACCTTTTAGCATCATGTTTGCTGACAGGTTCAGAATGTTCAGCATCATGTTCCGTCTCACTCCAAATTACTTTGCCCATGGCATACAGTGCAGAGGGCACAGAACTTGAACCACCTATATATACTTTCACAGAAATCATCATTCTCCTCTCGAGGTGATTTTGGGACTTCGAAATCAATCACATAAAGCTCCATTGAAGGAGTTGCAGGCAGTAGATGACAAAAGCAGTGTTTGCTTTTAAAAATAATACATCACAAAAATGAATCAGTTAAGGTTCCAGGGGAAAGTTTTAGCTTTGTGATGCATTACTTCCTCTCTGATTTGGAAACAGCCCTCTGCATCTGGGTTATCCAGCAGCTGAAATGTTATTGTGCTCATAAAGACTTTATTCTCTCTGATTCCCTGCTCTCATGTGATCACGGTTAGTATTTCTGCACATCCAAGGGAATCCTCCTGGGTATTAGCTAATGAAAAGTGCTGTAATTCAAGAAATGCATCCCCTTTGGCTGCTGTTCCTTGCTCTTCTCTGGCAGACAAACAAGTCTTGATATCTGAGGGCCTCATCTACTGGCTGAAATTTCTTTCCTCGATCTCTCATGTAGTTACAAATTAGTAATGAATGTAATCCACTTCCACTCAGAAACTTTATTTAATTTTTCTTTTTTGTAACCAAAATGTATTTTTCTATTTACATATTTTTCACTTGAAGAAAAGATCCTGTCAGGTCTGTCCTGATATTCATAATCTGTGCTGAGCCTGGAAATTGGATTATTCAGGACATAGGGAAAATCTGATTCTGTCTCTTGGACTTATGTGAACATGATCATATAGACAGACACTTTCCTGTTCAGTTGGAGATATCGGGAGAAAAAAAAAAAAAAAAGGAAAATTCAAGATCTCTTAAAGATGTACAGTGATATGTGATTTCCTAAAACTATTAAAATAAATAATAAAATAGAAAGAAAAGCAAACTAGAATCCAGACCGTCCTAACATTGCTAACTGACCATTCTGTGAGCCTTATGCAGTTAACGCATCATGCTGCTCCATCAGGTCATGACTCAGTCTTGCACTACCTCAAGGCTTGCTGCCCCTGAGAGAGAACCAATGCCACACCAAAGCCATCCAAGCATTGAGCCAGTGTTACTGGGGTAATTTGGGTGATTTTTAAATCAGTAAAGAACTAGGAAGACTCAAGAAGATTTGGGAGAAAGCTGAATACTGGTCTTGATTAAATATATCTTTAAAGAAGACTGAAAAACATCACAGCCAGAGACATTTGTGTTGCTGGCTTTTGCTAACAAAGACCCATTGAGACACAGGTTGGAAAAATACCAGAGGTAATAGATCATAACTGATCGTTTTAGAGAGGAGAAACCCATGAATCCTGTCAAGCTGTTCCTCTTCTCCCAGTTAACTAGTGATAGGAAAAGAGGTAATGGCTTTAAGTTGCACCAGGGGAAGTTCAGGTTAGAAATTAAGAAAATTTTTTCTCACAAAGTGTGATGAGGTGTTGGAACAGGCTGCCCAGGGAAGTGGTGGAGTCACCATGCCTGGAGGTGCTCAAGAATCTTGTAGACGTGGCACTGAGGGACACAGGTTAGTGGGCATAGTGGGGATGGGTTGACAGTTGGACTAGATGATATTAGCAGTCTTTTATAACCTTAATGATTCTATGGTTCTACAATTTTATAAGAACTTTGGTACTTTTTTTGCCTGTCTACATCTCCTCTAATCTCTAAAACATACCATAGCTATAGATAGGATGTTGTGAGATCTCCCTCATTGAGAGCACTCCTGGAAACAAAACAGGGCACCCCTGAAGATCTTGGGAAAGCTCTCAAAACCAGATAAATGAATGCTTTAGGATATATTTCTCAAAGGAGTTTTGTCATATTTAAGTAGCACATTGATTCTCTTTACAGTTTATTTAATATTCTGAGTATGCCAGATCTGGATTTCATTTGCATTTAAAAGACAGCATGGTCAGATGGATATTTTAAGGCATTAATTCATCTTACCCTGCATTAGGAGAGCTCTTTCATGACTTCAAGTATTAAGTTCTGTAATTGTGATAACTTCCTATTAATCATTCTCAATGACGTTTTCTTGCTCAAGTATCTTTGCATAGACAAATTTCCTATATTGTCTTTGCAACTTTCTGACCAACCTAGCAAAGTTTGACTGTGATATCCTATGCCATTGAATTAGAAATTAGTCAGCCAAGACAATACAAATATATTTTTGAAGCTGAAGTAACCCACTGTTAGCAAAACATTTTTCTTCTTCTCTGAGATAGATGGTACTTACTATCTCTCCTTGGTTTGGCACAGGGACTTCTTATCTACCCTTCTTGAAAATGCCAATGTCTGGTGTAGTCTTCATATCCATCTCCTGAGGTATCACCCCAGAAAAACTTAGGGTTCTTTTTCACACATGGGCAGTCACAAGTCCAACTACTGGAACTCAGGGCCGTGTCTGTGCTTCCTAAGACCTACTTTATGAAGTAAATAATAAGATACAAGGTCCATACCTTCTTGTTTTTCTACACTGAGAAAATCAGCTCTGGCTTTGATGTCTGACTGATGCTTTCCTCTTAGCACTTCACTTCAAATGAGCAATGATGAAGTCGATACAATTGAGCAAGTAATGCAAGAAGGGGGCTACAAGAAAGTAGAGGACAGACTCTAAAGATCTGTTGTGATCAGACAATGGGAAATGGTTTCAAACTAAAGGAAGGAGATTTAAATCATATAAAAAGAAAAAGGTTTTTTTTACAGTAAGGGTGGTGAGGCATTGGAACAGGTTGCCCAGAGAGGTGGTGGATGCCCTGTCCTCTGAGACAGCCAAGGTCAGTCTGGAAGGGGGATCTGAGCAGCCTGATCAGGCTGTATGTGTCCCTGTTCGTTGCAGTGGAGTTGGACTAGATGGCCTTTAGAGGTCCCTTCCAACTCAAATGATTCTATGGTTCTATGAACTGTATTTTTCAAGATAGCATCATAGTATCATTCATAGAAATTAAAGATATTCTCAGATGCAGGAATCTGTGTTTGTTAAGAACGTTTTTGTATTATAGATGGGGACCACCACCAGGTCATTGAAACTGTTGTTGTACATTTACCAAGAGCACTGCCATCTTTCCAGAGAGAAAACATTTGTCACACAGAGCTGTTACTATTCTGATTGAAAACGTGGGCTTCTTAAACTCTCCTCTCTGTTGGATATTGTCAGCTGCTGACAGAATCATCTGCTTAAAGTGCTCACTACTCCTGCCAGCACACCGAAGCCAGTGCTCCTTTATCTGAGATTCTTTTCTCATTCCAGTCTGAGGCAGAGTTGTGCCTGCTCAGACCTATCAGTAGCTATATAGGCTTAAATGCAACATGAACACATCCAAGAGTCACAAAGTAAATCTGAAGTTTTACGTTGACATCTCAGTTGAGATATTTTAGAAAAGAGTTTTCAGTTCACGGAAGGGTTACTCGTGTTTGTTCATAAAAGCTTGCAGGACGTACATTTATTGCTTCAAGAGCATTGTTTAAAAGACTTATGTTTTGAAAAATAGAGCAAACTCAAGTAAACTTAAAATGAGTGATTAGGCAATTCGTAGAATGCTTTCCCTAACTTTATTTTCAGTCATTTCACAAAGTATGTGGAAAGTGTAACCTTTTTTCAAAATAATTTGTCTCACAGTACAACTGCAGATACAGATTCATCTTCCTAATTTTCTTTCATTTCCCCTTAAATTTGTATTCCATACTCTTAGGTTATTATTATTTATACTCATATATGTTGCAATAATTCCTCAGAGCAATAAGGATTGAAACTCCACAGTGTTAGATGTGATTGTACATACAAATTCTTGCAAAAAAAATCATATGCAGATAGGCATGATGAGAAATGAGACGATGACTGAAATTACACAACATTTGCTTGGTAGAGAGCAGAATTAATATATGGGAATAGATTTCCACCCAAAAGATATGGTAGAGACAAGAACTTATCTCAATAAATCTAACACAGTTAAAAAACTCCATCAAGTTTTACTCCCAAAAGTGCTTGTTATAGTTCTTGTGCTCTGTAGTTAGCATGCAAAATAAAGACATAGAAAGGGTTTTTAATCATGAAAGATTACAATATGGAAGTAAAACTTGGATGTTGCTGTGTCTTGCAAATGTATAGTACTGGACTTCACAAGCAAAATATTTAGCAGTACTGGAAATTACTGACAGACAATTCTGGCACAGCACCAGAATCAGGCATCTAGTATATTGACATAATTTTTACTTCTTCTAACAGAGTCAGCTGGAATCTGATTTATTTCAGCCAGCCCTTGTTCCCTTGCAGCAATTGTTGACATAGTATATTATAGCAATCAATCAATATCTGATTAAATGAATGAAGCTCTTTCATTACCTTCAAGCCCAGATTGAATTGCTGCAGCCATAACGGGAAGACAATATCTTACCTTGCCGTGGGGAAACCCCCACCTTGCTCTCAAGCCCTGATACTTATTGTTCAACTTATTTGGATGGAGAGAAGATTTATGTCTCTCCTTGCCCAGCAGCAGTTAGGAAAAGCACAGAGGATTAACTGATAATTGGACAGCTGTGTTATTACTTTCCCTCTGAATTGAATGTGCAGTTTAAATATTGACTGGTAAGGAAGGAGAAGGAAGGAATGAGAATTTCTAGAAAAGGGGATGCCCAGAAGTGGGCCCACAGCAGTGGAGCACTGCAGGTTGTGCAGCTGTACAAGCCCTGTTGTATCACTAATGATGTGTGCTCCTACACTGTGCCTTGCACGGGTCACCCCATTGACGGACTGCCAAAGAGATCTGCGCCAAAGCTTTTCCAGCTTCTGTCTTGCTGTCATTTGGAGGCAGGAGAAGAAATGGAGCAGGATACAAAGCTGCTTTGCCAACAACAACTCCAAGACAAACCTCTGGGTGTCCCTCTGCAAATGACTGTAACTCCACGGCCCTCAGTGGAAGCCGGGAGTCCCTTCTCTTCTAATTGCAACAGTACGGCTGCACTGCTTCCTACTCTTCTCTTCTTTTGTCTTTTCTTCATTACCAAAAAGAGCTAGTACATTTCTTCTACAGCAACAATGCACCTAAAGGGAAAGGGGTTTAATCAGTCCCTTTGACCAATTAAAGCAGCGCTAATGGAGGCTAACAGCAATGCTAGTTACTGGCTGTTTTCTCCTTGACCAGAAGGAAATATGGTCCTCCTTTTAATTTTGTTAACAGAAGATTAAGAATCTGTATTTTCGGCAGCCTCACAAACCTTGTTTTAACACTTGTGTATAATAGCACTGGCTCTTACAAGTCCCTTGAAACTCTCCACAGAGGTACTTTGACAATATTACAAAACCAGGCTTAAATTAGCTTATCTATCCACAGAGCTCTTCAATAGTAAATCAACATCTTATGTGTGAGATGTACTTTTTAGTTTGCTTTTGCATAGCTAGTCGCAGCAGATGTGCGGTTTTTGAGAGCAGGAGCTGTTCAGTATGCCCTCTTACAGCACTGCTGGTGCTCTGTGTGGGCTGCAGAAAGTCAGCGGAGCATCTCTGGCACCCTCAGCCAGCCCCGTCTGTCTCTGTACAGAGCAGCCAAGGTCTGGAGCCAGCCGTAGCCACAGTCCCTTCATTGATTTTGCAGAGAGGAGATTTATCTTACAAAAGCTAACTTCTGGAACTCTCAAATTTTAAACTGATAGAGCCATAGAAGAGCCCAGTACTGAAGGGACCTCAAAAGATCATCATGTCCAACACTTCATGGGAAGTAGGAGCCTAGGTGAAGATTATCCTATACCCTTGCCAATTGAAAACCTCCAGTGATGTGGGTTCTACTATGTGCCCTAGGGTGGTTGTGCTAGTGATTGATTTTGCTCAGTGTAAAATGTTCCTTTCTCATACCAGAATGAAGCCTCTCCCAGCACAACGGATGCCCACTGCCTCTTGTCTTCTCCATGCGGCTCCTTGGGAAGAGAGAGCCTCTGTCCTCTTCATAGCTGCCTTTTATGTACCAAAACATTGTGATGAGACCTCACCAGAGCCTCATTTTCTCAGGAATGAGAAGATTTAACTCCATCATTCTTTCCCCATATGACTTCATTAAGAAAGTCCTTGCTTTGTTCTTGTACTGAGTGCAGCTGGAAAAGGATTGCTCTGGCACCTGGTCCCAAACACAGAATCTTCTCAGAAGCAGAGGACTGCCTGCCATGGGGGAGACTAGGCTGCGGGGCCACTGCAGCCTTGGGGACCACCTCTCTCCTCCAGTAGAAAGCATCAACCGACACAGACACCTGAGGGGCTGGATTTCACCCCTGGGTTTCTAAAGGCTTCTTCTAGCTGCACGGTCAGGGTTACCTCTACAGTGTCCTTGGCTCTCATTTCTCCAGGCAGTGCTGTCACCAGCTGTAACATACTGTGCTCTCGACCTGCGGGGGAGAAGGGAACTCACCAACTAACAGAGCGGGTTTTGCTGGCTGGAGCTGAAAGTCACTGTGTCTAGAGGAAAGTGCAGCACTTAATCACTTACTTTGGGTGCAAATTTAGAGTGTAAAACTCTTGCCAAGTTGAATCAATTATTTTATTGGCTGGAACAAGTGATTAAGAAGCTGTCTTGGCGTATAATTAGCTCTCTCTGTTTCTTTTTTCCAGGCATTGCAAACCTTTTAGAAGAAACACCACCTGAGACAAAATGATTTGGGAAAAAAATGTTTAAAGGGTCACAAGGCAATTTTTATACTTTAATGTTATCTGCACTGTAAGAAACATGACAGTCTGCACTTTTTAAATTTGGGGAATCAAAATGAATGCTTTTAAGAATTGCCATTTATGCTAAGTAAAAGTAATAGCAATGACTGACTATAACAAGAGTAAACTGCCTTCCCTGTGTCAGAGATGGATTGTGGGTTAAAAGCTGACCCCTAGCTGTTTGTTCTGAGGGTCTTTGTTCTGTAATAATCAGATTTAGAAAATCTTATGTAAGGAAGCTGAAAGTAATTCCACTATATGCAAGTCATGTCAGGGAGCAGAAGTGATCAGTTTTATGGATGGCCAAAGAAAACAGCAATACTTTGGAAAAGATCACATGGCTCCTTCCCATCATCCCTCAGCAGCAGGGTGGTGGGGGTTAGGGGGCCGTGTCAGCTAAGCCTGGCAGAGTTGGCTGTTTCCTTCATTCCACACCTAAGCTGGAAAAAAAAGGCTGCTCTGGGCAGCTCGAGAACACATAAAACTACTCTGAAGCTTACAGAAATTCTTTGTTATGTTTTTTAAGTTTCTTAGGTATACAGCTGCTAATGTAGGCAGCTAATTGAAGTCCTTGTGGTGAAACTGGGTGATGTCAAGTATTATGTGCAGGGGAACCAATTTATTGCAGGTTTCCTCCACACAATAACTTGGATGTTGCTAGAAGACTGAATTTACATAGAACCTATACATGTTTAACGTTAAATTATTTTCATCATTAGTCTTTTAGTATTTACAAAATTATATAGAATGTATAGTTTCCTGGAAATACTAACTCTGTATAACAAGGATTTGTAATGTTCTGAATGACATGACTGTTTTCATATTCAGAAAGGAATAGGGGATTGAAAAAAAAAGGCAGTTAATTATGTTCTCACTGTGATGCTGATGAGGTAGATATTTGCTTGGGGGAACAGTCCTGCTGAGTTTAATAGGATCAGCCATAGGAATACAGTTACTTGTGAATATGTATTTGGGAACAAGTCTGCAGTATTTGCACTTTGACGGGACACAGGAGTCCCTCAGTGTCTCAGGGAAGAACTAGAGCAAATCTCTTCATCTGGGCTATCTGACATGGACCAGGACCACATAGTCTCTGTACCTTTAGCTCAAGTGCCGTCACTAAAAAGTGCATCAGCGCAGACTTTTGGCCACCAATACAAATTATGGTGCTGTTACCTGAAAAAAAAGTTACAAGTGTGTGTAGCATAGTGGTCTTTTGTAGCATTCATATGCTTTGTCTATTAAATATCTACAACTGTATCCCTGTGCAAAGAATATATATCAGTCTGTTCTTCCTTCTAAGGGATGGGAGAAATAGTACAAAAACTTCATTTTTTTGAAAGTTTAAGGAGGAAAGACAGAAAAATCTGCTTTTTTTCTACCTGAATCTTCCTGGCAGTATAAAGATACATGCTGCATAACAGTTTTGTTGGGTTTTTTTGTTAAGTTGTGAATTTTCTTCAGTTTGAAGCAGGGCAGAGAAAAGATGCCTTGGTGAGGAAGGAACAGTGCCACACAGCAGATAAATGGATCTCAGGGCTTGGCAAGGACCGAACTGTGCTTCAGAATGGATAAATGGATTTCAGGACCAGCAGAGCTGATTTTCATCAGTCAACATGATTAAATCTGGGAGTGATCTCTTGGCCTTCGTCCATCAGAGTGGCACGTAAGTGTGGAGAGAGCAGCTGAAGCCACAAACACTTTGCATTTGCAGGGCTCTCTACTGGAGGTAGAGCCGGTTCCTCTGTGAGGGAGAGAAGAAGGGAGAGACAGGGCAGACCCACAGAAATCATCCCCTGGAGTCTTAAGCACCAATTGCTTTAATCTCCGTCTACATCTTCTACATAGAAGCACCTCAGCATGGATGGAGACTGATAATGCAGTGAAGATTCACAAGCTCTCAGCTTGCAGACCAACTACCAGGTGTTGCCAGTTGTCTGATTGATTTTCCAGGGGCATGAGCATAGCTGTCTTAGGGTTTGCCAGACTTGGGCTGGCCTTCTGCTGCACAAAATGGGGAAAATCAGGCCTGCAGTATCTTGTTTGGGTAGGAAGTTTTTTCTTGTATCCCAGAGAATGCAAAATGAGAAGTGGCTCCATTTAATGAGTCAGTCTGGCCTTCTGACTATTGAATAGCAATAGTCTGTGCTAGGAATATATTAAAGAAAGGAAAATAAATTGGGAAAAAAATCTATTTTGTGAGCAATTGCAGCTGCCAAGCTTCTTTCAGGCCCATTCTCATTTTTAGTCGTATCATTAGACAAAAGATGTTTATTTCTGTCTCTCTGTCCCCAGGCTAGACTGCCTTCTTACAGGGATTTAACTATTCAGAGAGGAGCAGAGCCTAATCCCTGGGGAGTCAACAACTCCATGAAACCCAGAGTTTCCAGGGAGAACTGAGGTCAGTGCTACAGAAAGAGAGTTTTGATGTGAGAGCCATGCTGGGCACAGAGACCTCGAACATACCCAGGAACCAAGTGTTAATGGGAGGTGCAGGGACACAAGTCCATCAGCCAGACGAGGACAGCACCCAAACTCTGCATTTTCTGATCTCTAGCTAAAATGCTAACTATCCTCCCCCTCCCTTGTTCTCCCCTGGCAGCTGTTTCTGAGCCTGCCTGAAGTGGGGGATGGATGGAGCAAATAGGTCTCAGTTCCAGATTTACTCAAATTTAATGCCAAAGAGAAATATTTTGTGCTGGAGATGCTGAACAGATCTTTAGAGAGGGGTAGGGCTGAACTTACCTCCTGAATGTTCCGATGTTAATTGTGCCTATATACCAAAGTTAATCCCCCTTACTATTCTCCTAACACTAATCCTCAGCTGCCAGAATAGAAGCTGTGCTACACCACAGGCATAAACACATAATCAAAAGCCTTCTCCTATCCAGCATTTCTACCAGCTACAACCAAAATCTGCTTGTTCCCATGGGAGCTGGTATATCCTCCTGATCATACTGGCACTATCTGAGAACAAGGGGGAAATTTGAATTGGATCTGACTGGGTTGCATCACTGGAGCTGGGAGATATCTCTAGTAGGGTTTTATAGAGGTTTTCCCATTTTTTCTTGTAATGTTACATCTCTGAGTCAGCTAGTCATGCTACAAGATAAATGAGAACAGTGTTAGCCAGGCTTAACTAGATGTCTTCATCAGTACACACGGAACCTTGGATACAGCGTTGCCACTGATGAGGTGTTCTCTGTGTTATTTTCTGTCTCCCTCTCTGGGGAGGTTTTTCACATCCTCAGGTGCAAGACTCTGTACTTGCTCTTGTTGAACCTCATAAGGTTCATCTCTGCCCAGCTCTCCAGCCTGTCCAGGTCTAGCTGAATGGCAGCACAGCCTTTTGGTGTGTCATCCACTCCTTCCAGTTTGTTATCATCAGCAAACTTGCAACAGTGGACTCTATCCCTTCATCCTGGTCATTGATAAAGGTCTCCCATCTTTACAAGAAAATTTTGCCTCCTAAAGAAATGATTCTTTCGAAGCAGAATAACAATTACAGAAGCCTACAGAGATTTTTCCTGACATAATCAAATAGCAAGAATCTACTTGATCTTACAACATGTATTAGGTGCAGCCAGAGGGTGACGGAGAGGGCAAGGAGCTGCGCTGTGTTTTCATAGGTTTTTCTATGACACAGAACATGTGCTTGTCAACGGTTTACGGGCGTTAGGCCCGATTCCGTGACAAAGGGGACGGGGGACCCAAGGGCCCACGTCCCGGGAAAAGGGGAAAGGGGAAAAGGGTAGGGAGATGGCCCTGAGAGCAAAGAACAGCGGCAACAATCTGAGGAGAAACAAACTAATTTACTAAATAAAATATCGGAATGCAAAACAACACACTATAATACAATATAATTACAATTTAAGCTGATAAATCCAATACAGAGAGAGAGAATGTCCCAAAATCAAGGTAGGCCTTACTCTACTACCGACGATAAGACGGCTGGAGAGTGAGGTGCTGCCAAGACGAGAGACGGCAGAAAAAGGGACGAGGTCTCGTGAATCTGCAAGTTTTTATACTGAGAGCTTTTATCTTTTCCCTCCGGCTGGAAATGGTAACATAGGAGCAAAGTACCGTGGGGACTGTAGTAGTCCTTCTCTTCTGAGAACCAGGTATATCCACTACATGACGTTATGATGTGGAATACCAATAACCGAAAATCACAAAACCATGACAGTGCTAAACCAGGCAAGATTCAAGGGGAAGGAGAGGGAAAGTGGTCTTAGGTGTTTTTGACATCCTCAGGAAATCTGTGCCTGAGAACTTCCATTATTCCGTATACAGACACATCTCTGACACAAACCTGCAGTGCTAAGCAGATTTTGCACAGTCTTGTTTTGCCCAATGACAAGTAAATTTGTTTTTGTAGATAAGCTTGTAGGTAGAGCACAGCTGGTGCGGAAATGAGTTGTTTTAATTTCTTCTTTGTTTATGTCCGTGATTTAATTACTGCAATTGCCATTATCAGCTTCTTTAAACTTTTATTTATAATCAGGCACCCAGAATATAATCTATTTATTTCCCTTTCACAGAAAACTACTTTCCACAAAATGACAATCGGGTGAAATTGTGGTGTTTATCAGTCTATTCGCCAATACACCATGTCTGTGAATAAGCACAACTGAAGTTAAGTTGCATTAACAAGACATCAGCTGGTTTAGATTACCATTAGTCACAGTCAAGAGTAACCATCAGGATTATCTTCAGGCTGTGAAAACACACGTGATTTGAGAGAAGGTTTTCCTCCCAGCTCAAACAGAACAAGATTATTTCTCAGCTCACCTGGCATTGGGCAAGGCTTCTGGCTGGGTCCAAGAGAGAGATTAAATTAGCAAAACACTTTTTGTATACATAGAAATACTTCAGTATTCATGTACAGAAAGACTTTCCACACTCCAGAAATGCCCTGGGTACAGGCACTGAGTTCTTCTGGTGGCCTTTAAGGACAGGGCTGGTGAAGGGCAACTTCAGCTGCTCCCAGACTGGTTGGTTAGGAGAGAGCCTCCAGCTTCAGTGTCATAGCCTGGATCCTTGCTTCTGAAAAAACAAAGCTGTTCTGTTTGATAAAACCATGTTTACAGTTGGGTAATATTTTAATAACAGAACAATAAAAAGGAAGTCTTAACCCAACACTTTTGTGAAAAATTGCTACCGTGGGACAGTCTATTCAAGGTAGTGTGAGAGATGTTGAGGGTACCTTTCAGAAGACGTGTTTCACACGCAATTTGTGAAAGAGTACTGTACATGTTAGTATTCACCTTAATACTAACACTGTATTTAGAGCTAAGAAATATGTGTGTCCCATCAAAGCACAAGAACATCCTCCAATCTTTAAAATCTCTCTCCAGCATTCACTGTTGTGCAGAAGGATGCAACATTTGTTTTGACACAACAATACAACTATTGGTGATAGGTGGGCGGTTGGACTGGATGATCTTGTAGGTCTGTTCCAACCTTGGTGATTCTATGATTCTATGAACATGAGACATCCTAGGTGATAGCACCAGTGCTACAGCAAAGCTGACCAGTTCTGGGGGAGTAGTTTCAGAGGACTACAGCCAACATAGGTACAGCTGCAGCAGGGGTGCTGCCCATGCCCCTCTGATTGCACACGCTTGGGTGATCTGCAGCATCCCCATTTAAATCCTCTGGGTTTCTATCACAGTTTTTGCAGGCTTTTCCCATGCATCTTAAGAGGACAAGTGTTGCTATAGCAAGGTATACCACCATTATTTATTTGAGAGTTTATCATTATTTGCTTTACTTTACCCTGTGAAATAGAGGGACATGACCATGTGATTTACACCTTTCCTGAAGGAAAAGGAAAAAAAAGGATTACAAGTTTCGGTCAACTATTTCTGAGATTAAAAATGCAAACAGAATAACATTCCTGTCAGCTGATGGATGTATCTAGTAATTTTAATGAAATCAAACATGAATTAAGCCTACTGAAAGGCTACAGCCTACCTTTAGACAAATGTATTATGTTATTTTGAGTGCTGTAATTAATTTCAGAAGGTTGCTTAGTGGGGTCACTAAAAAGCAATTGTATTTTGCAGAAGGAAAACAGTGCCAGAACAGCCAGTGAATGGAGAAAAGTGATCTGTTCATAAAGGATTTTTCTATTTGATTTCATATGAATAAATTAATCAGAATTAATGCAATTATTATGTTCCTACAGATCTGCTGTCTGCATGCAAAGTTGCATAGTGTACTGAGTTTACTATAAATCTAATGCTGTGATGGTTTCCTGAATGACTATTAGACATCTTTGCTAAGAGATAGCTCATAGCCAACATACATTCCTATGTTTGCTGTTACAAGCAGGGAAGAAAGAACTCACACACACAAAAAAGAAACAAAGGAACTTTTAGAAAGATGTATTTAAGTCAGATTTCTTTCAAGTACAGTCTTCTCTAAAGGACATAAACACTAAACTCTAAATTTTCCTATGTGTCTAATAGTTTCAGATGTCTTATTGTCAGTATTTTTTGTGTTGTTTTTCTGTGAATATAAAGAAAATGCTCTTTTTAAAAAAGTTGTATTTTCTGGTGATTATTATGATGTGAAATCTGAAGACCAGAAATAATCTTCTATACTACACTTTATGAAGGACTTGTGCATCTACCTATGATATTTTCTCAATAGCTCCCCTCATTGACATCTATTGGCAAATTTGGAGTTCATGGCAGTAGGTTTAGATGCCTAACAGTATTTAAAAATTCAAGCTGTAGGGACTTGAATAGTCTGTTCCTGTTTCATTGATGGTGACAGCAGGCATTCTGGGATTTAGAAACAGGAGTGAAACCAAGAGATAATACATGGAGATCTCATTTTGGCAGTCTAGCTGGGCTCAGCTTGGAGGATATTGTATTGTATAACAGGTTCTCACAATAGTAATCTTTTTCTTGTATAAAGTCTTAATGCTTTAGAACTTGGTTCTGCAAAACACTGAGCCCTCTAAACGACCACAAATGGTTCGTGAGATATTTGCCTGAGGACAACTTATTTCAGAACGTTGGTGCTTTAGGCTTGAATATCTGCCTTGGGTGAAGCCAAGAGGAGCGTCACTGCAGCAATTTTGTCTGTCCCGTTACATACGATATAGGACACAGCTGGCTATGAGAGACAGTAACAGTGAACAGCCACAGGAGCTTTCCCACCCTGCCTGCACCAGCCCTGCCTGCCACGTGAAATGCAAGATCTGAATTCCAGAGTGGCCAAAAGCTGTGTGCTGCTTTGCAAGCTCTTCAAAATTAGCCCATGTGAAAGATTTTCAAACAAACTCTTTCTTCGATATGTCTTTTAGTAAAACAGCTGTGGAAAAAAAGCTGAGAAGGATTCATGCTTTGTAAAAAAAAAAAAAAAATCAGTTAACAATGTTCCACATCTGAGATGCTGTACAGATCCATGGCAAAACCCTATGGCACATCCAATCACGTAGTCTTCAAAGCCATTGCCTCTGCCATTCCATTAGGAAAATATAATCAGAGGACTCTGCTGCCTTCCCCAGCAGTGGAAGAATGAATGGTCTCTGCTAGGATTAACTGTACAGGAAATGTAATTGCTAATATGCGTTAAAAGGTGATGTTAAAATGTTCTGACAATGAGGACTACCAAGATCAATAGAGAGACTTATGTTCTGGCAGATCCAGATCCAATTAGATGGAGTTCTCAAAGGCACTGGATACATCTGCTTCCCAACAGCAGTACATCAGAGCTGCAGCAGACGGATGGGGCTTGCTGTTCACATCTGCAGGAAATGCATCAACAGTGCCCACGAGACTCAGGAGCCCAGTGCCTGCGGCCCCATAACAGGGTGTGAGCCCTCTGGGGGAGCAGAGCCAGCTGAGGCCATTGGCCACATTGCACAATGTTCTCACAGTGAAACTTCTCTGCTCTGAAATATCCTTTCCCCAAAGAAGGATAGGAATATCGATAGCCACAGTCATTTAAGGATAAAAATTTGATACACACAAGACTGTATTCCTTTTCAAAGCTTCATAAGCTTCTGCCTCCTGCTGTGTTATATTTTGTAAAATCATATATTTCTGCCATCAGCAAAACACATTTTGAAGAAGAAGAAAGCAGTTAGTATGCTTTTTTGGCTAGAATATGTAATCAGATTTTTTCCATCATCAATATGCTGCTAACAGCAGGGTGAGACTTGGAATGTGCTCCCTCCTCCACGCCGCAGAACAAGGCAGAGGATTTAACTTTGGTCCTGAATCCTAATTTCTTAATAAGAAAAGTGTATGTCTGTAATAATTACATTAAGCACAGAGCAAATATAAATAAAGTATTAAAATACATTTTTTAGTTTATTTTAATATGCCTCACAAGGCAGCCAAGCAATCTAGCAGAAGCTGAATTTTAAATGTGAAGCCTGGCGTGCTGAAATTTATCATATGCTTTGTTAGGCTAAATCGTATTACAGGAAGGCATTAGGAAAGAGGAACAAATCTAAATGTTTTGTTTAACTAACAAACTGTAAATTTCAAGTTTTTGCTTCCAGATTTGTTATCTTAAATTTATTTGTGACATATAGTGAAGCTAAGATTGGATCTTCAATACGTGCAAGGATTAGTGTGGCTTGCCTGCCTAAGTGATAATGGAAATCATGAGTTAAATGATTGCAGAAAAAAAAGTGGAATTTCTCTTTGCCCTGAAACATGTGTATAAGCAGGCATTTCTATTTCCCCAAGATCCTCACTGTAGGATACCCAATAGTATCGAGTGAATGGGAATCCAGAAATAAAAACAAGCAAAAAAGGAAGAAATCAGTGAGAAAATGATCCAAATACTAAAACCATTTCCCCAAAACCTGTTATAACTTTTATTTCTCATCTGCTAAGCCAAGCACAAAAAGAGCCCTCCTTGAGACCACGGCAGGCACAGAGAAAGAAGCAGGCAGCATGGCAAGGCGCCTCATGGGCCTTTGGTTTCATTGCTGAGATGTCCCATGGGTACCGCGGCTCCGGGGAGCTCTCCCAAATTCGCACCTCTCCATAGCAATAGAGCCTAACTCAATTCATAGGAAAATTAGAAATTGCATTCCTGTTTCCTTTATGTAATTATTTTGAAAGCAGCATTGCTCTTGGAGCTGCTGCGCCTGCCTTTGCATAAATGAAGCAGAAAGTTTTTGTGTAAAGGTGAAGCTGTAAATCCAGCAATATCATGAAGCCAGACCTAAGTGCTGTGTTGTATAATCGACTCCACTAAATATCCAGTGTGAAAAATTAAAATTGCTCTCTTTGTCATAATGCCTTGTCGTATTCCTTTCGTGAGAGAAATCTTAACAATTTGAACAATGTCAGAATTCATCTCACTCTTTGACACTTTAGACTAATTCTGTAACGTCTGCTAAAACCACTTCTGTGCTGTTTCCTTCCATAGAGCACAGCATTGTCATTGTTATTATTTCTGGATATTTCCTCCTGGTAAAATGAATAAGACAAGAATCTGAAGTGAGAGCAGCCCCTGGACCCCTGCAGGGCTGCGGAGAGGAGCAGGGATGCTGCAGCAGTGGGATGGTTCCTTAGTGACAAGGCTATCCAGAAATCCGGGCTTTGTCTCTGATTTGCTTTGGTTTCTTATTACCGGAATAACAAAACCAAACAACAATAACAATAAACTTGAAGCAGTGAAAGAATGCTTGAGATGCCCTGAAACTTCTTCAAAATCATGTTTTACTGGCAATAAAAATAGAAAATCCATGTCAATCTGATCTTTTGTGTGACAGGGCTCCCCATATCTGAATCCAAATGACTGCCCCCTTCACTTGTTATGTTGCAAACATCAACGAGCACAAGGTAAATATATTTCTTCAACAGAGTGCTTGGAAATGAAATAGAATCTATTAGTTCGTGTCAATACCGAATGTTATTTGTAATAGAAGGAGGGAGCAGATGGCAAATCTTCTCTACACATAAATAGATCTTCTGAGTATGAGCAAATTTGAAAAGAAGAATCAGAATCAAAATGTGTAATAGCAAACCCTCCACTTCACGTCATACTGTTAAGGAACTAATGGTAATCATCTCTTCCCGTAGCTCTCAAAAACAACTGATGCTGTCCATGCATGCTCCTGCAAAGCTGAGTGTGGAAAATGAATATGGAGGCTGTAATAATTTCAGTATCCCTTATTTAAGACACATACTGATAAATAGGAGAGAAACCAGAGAGAAAAAAAAAAAAAAAAGGAAAAATGACAAGCTTGGAAGTGGTCTTATTTACAGCTTCAGTAGCATGGCTACTATGTTTCAAAACAGACAGCAAAGAGGTAGAAGCTGACAGCTAGGAGCAGAAGTGAGACTGAATGCATTTTCTATCAGTGTGGGTGATTCACCTCTGCAGTGATTCGCTGGGGAAGCATCAATCCACTGGTAAATTCTTTAGGGAAGATGAGGTATTTTTCTGAAAATCGTGCTACAGTTTAATGAGCCATTATTGAGGAAGTCCCATGGCTTCGTACCCTCATAAATACACTGTGCAGCGGTTGTCAGATGTCAAATGCAAAGTTCTGGCTATTCTTGCCAGAGTCAAAAGCTTGGGTCTTTAATACTGAGTTTGGGGTACTATCTCCTTCAGAACACTATCCTGGAGAAGCTGTGGACTGGAAGTAAGATCAAAAAGCAGCCTTTGCTTATTTCTCATTGGATTATGCTATGTTTGGGGCTGCTCCAGGTGCTGAAGGTGGCCAGAGCAGAGGTTTGTGCAATTTCTTCAATGAGAATACCAGTCTTTTCATTAGCAGTTGCTGTTAAAATTTGAATCCATTTACCTAAGCTCTCTCATTCTTAAGGATTTCCTCTCTGCCATGTGAGAGTTGTGCAAGCCCCTGGGTGTTGCATGTTTTCAGCCAGTACGGCCATTTCAAATACAGGTGGAGGCAGTGCTCGGTTTCCTTTGAATAATGGGCCTCCTGATCATCTTCCAGTGTAATGATTTACACCTCTTTCCCCTGACAGCTCTGCAAACTGCAGTGACAAGGCTGCAGCCCACCTTCAGTGCCACATATGCTTTGGTATCTCTTCAGTGTTTATCCATTCTGCTCCTTCTAACTTCATACGCAAAAGGAAAAGAGGAGAGGAGAGGAGAGGAGAGGAGAAGAGGAGAGGAGAGGAGAAGAGAAGAGAAGAGAAGAGAAGAGAAGAGAAGAGAAGAGAAGAGAAGAGAAGAGAAGAGAAGAGAAGAGAAGAGAAGGAAAGGAAAGAAAAAAAGAAAAGAAAAAAGAAAAAAAAAAGAAAAGAAAAGAAAAGAAAAGAAAAGAAAAGAAAAGAAAAGAAAAGAAAAGAAAAGAAAAGAAAAGAAAAGAAAAGAAAA
>NC_034410.1:24296234-24303784 GCF_002078875.1 Numida meleagris | reverse complement strand
AGAAAAGAAAAGAAAAGAAAAGAAAAGAAAAGAAAAGAAAAGAAAAGAAAAGAAAAGAAAAGAAAAGAAAAGAAAAGAAAAGAAAAGAAAAGTCTTTCTTTTTTTCTTTTTTTGCTAATTTACGTTGCTTACTGCCCAGAGTAATGTTTTTTATTGGGTTTGTACAGAGCATAATTCAACAAATCTCTGGCAAAGATGTGGATGGTATTTCAGGACATACAATTACACCTGTAAATGATGTTATAACATATTCCTCATTTCTTAAAACTACTACAAAGAGAGAGAATATTTATAACATAAATTTTAATTCAAATTTTGTCATCAAATCACTAGTTCAGATTTAATGTCCCCCAAAATATTTATCCTCTTCATAGCTGTAGACCAGATTATTGATAGAACCAGAGAACAGCTTGGGCTGGAGAGGACCTTGAAGACATTCCATTTCCAAACTCTTTACCATGGACAGGGCTGCCACCCATCAGATCAGGCTGTTTAGGGTTCCATCCCACTCAGCCTTGACCACCTCCAAGATGGGGAACACACAGTTTCTCTGTGCAGCCTGTGCCTATGCCTCACCACCCTGAGAAAAAAATTTTCTCCTAATATCTAATCTAAACTTCCTCTCTTTCAGGTGTGTTGACATAGCCTGACACAGACACTTCTTCCCATGAGCTCTTCACCTGGCCATAGTCCCAAAATACACAGGGGAAATTCAGGCACCCTGATCTCCACACCCTCTGTTCCCCAGCATTCCACTCCTGTTCCACGTAGCTGCCTTTCCTCCTCAAGTGCTGGTGCCCCTGACAGCCCAGGAGGGGCTGTCCACCCTCACCAGCAAACAGCATTTGCTCTCCCCAGTCCCTTCCTCCTCTTTTCCTGCAGCTGTGCCTGGCTTTGCCTCTTCAGTTACTTCAGCAGTATCAGTGTTTGGTAACCTCCTGGTCTGCTGGGCTTGTGGAAGTCTTGTGTAGGGGCACAGATACCTCTAAGAGCAACCACCCATGAAGCAATCAACACATTTAGTTCAAACACATCTCAGGTATAGCCTGCACTCCCCAGTCTGTAACCCAACATTCCAAATTATTTTCTTTGACAGCAATTTTTCAAGAGCTTTTATTTTCCCCCTCAGCATTCACCAGTGATGTGCTTTTGTAAATACTACACGGTATCTAAAGCCTGCAGGTAGTTTTCTTCTTGCCAGCATTTTCACCCTGTGCTGTTTTGATAGGATGCTTGAAAGCGAATTCAGCAATTTCTGCTCAACATCCCCTCTTCCATTTCAATAGGATGTCAGGCCAGGTTCTAAATTTAAATTGCTCTGTGTGTTGCTTTTCTTTCCTCCTTCTCTTTGTTCTGCTCCTGATCTTCCTTCCCGTGGGACAACACGACTTTTATAAAAGCTGTTCTAATGCCTTTCCTGTTCACACTCAGTGCACAGCTAGTTAGCACAAAGGCACACAGAAGAAGGATGAGAATTCAGAAAACTCCACTCACATGTCTCTCACTTCCCTTTAATGTGCCTTTCAATGATGTACGTTAACATAATCTGTCTTGGAGAACCAGTCAGTTTTCATTTTAAAATAATGGGAATTGGGTCAATTTTTTTAAAAAGGGACCCATTAATGCTCCTCCAGTTTTAACAAAATGAAAATCAAAGAAGAGCACTTTGGAAAAATAACATGGTACCCACAAACCTTTCCCTGCTTTGCTTTTGACAGAAGGGGACCTAGGCCCAGCCAGCCACATTAACCACCTGCTTGCTTCACGTATCTCTGTAAAAGCCAAACCTGCTGCTGGCTGCAAGTTTGTGCTATTAAAATACTGCTTGAAAATTTGCTTGCACTCCTTAAAAGATACAGAGAGAGAGATTGCCTGTTAGCTATCCAGAGAAGAGACTGCTGATGCCAGCTTGGTAATTCTAAAGAGAAAGGGAACTCAGCATCAGCAGGGCCACAGCAGGGTGAGCTGTTTCACAGCTCTCAGCGCCATCATTCACAAACCCTTACAGGGCTCCTGCGAGCAAAGTTCCTTCTGAGCTCATCTGAGCGCCCCTCACTGCCAGCAGTGGGTTCCCATGTGTGAGCTGGTGGAAGGGCTCAGCAGTGGGGACCTGTCCTGCACACCCTGCAGGTGTCCACAGCACTGTATGGGAATGTGCGCTGTACAATATGGCTAAATCCCAACCACATCTTTATCTATAAATTGGACAGATATGGGTTTGAAGAGTGGACTATTTAGTGGATAAGGAACTGGTTGGATGGTCACAGCTGTAGGGTTGTGGTTAGTAGCTCTATGTCCAGGTGGAGATCGGTCATGGATGGTGCTCTTCAGGGGTCTGTCTTGGGCTGGTGCTCCTCAGCATCTTTATCAATGACATAGACAGTGAGGTTGAGTGCACCCTTAGCAAGTTTGCTGATGACGCTAAGCTGAAAGGTGCAGTTGATACAATAGAAGGAAGGGATGCCATCCAGAGGAACTTGGACAAGCTTGAGAAGTGGGCCCAGTACAGATGGGGAGAACTCCTTGAGGACAGCCCTGCCAAGAAGGGCTTGGGGGTTCTTCTGGATGAAATGTTGGACACGAGCCAGCAGTGAATGCTTGCAGCGCGGGAAGTCAACTGCATCATGGGCTGCATCAACAGAGGGGTAAGCAGTACGGAGAAGAAGGGGACAGTCCCCCTCTCCTCAGCCCTCATGAGGCCCCATCTAAACCATTTCCACACTGAAGCATTGACATGGGCTCTGTGAGCCTCAGCAGCAGAGAGATCTTTATGAGTCTCAAGACCAGGGGAAAAAGGCTATCTTTTTCTTGCTACTGAAGGCAGACTATCTGTAATTGTGCCACTGACATTATCTGCTGCGTGAAGTCATGTTCAAATTATCAGCACAGAGAAACACTGTGGATGTGAGTGAGGAACTCCAGCAGCTCTCTTATGGCTTCCGTTGCTTTTCTTTGTGAGGTCCCTGAGAGCTGTCCAACTCAGAAGCCATGGAGCTTAACTGTGTTCCCGTAAAGAAAATAAAAGAGGCGTCAGCATGATGATGGTATCTGTCAAACCACGTAGTGACAATTAACATTCAGATCACTGGCTGCTAAACGTGCAAAGCGAGTGGCTTGTTTGATTGCTGGAGTGAAACCAGGTCACTCAAACTGAATAAATATTTGTTCTGCTGTACAATAAGTAGCTTAGAGATTTATCATCTCCTTGGTCTGCTGTTTTTGTAATCTGTCTGCTTTGCAGCCACATGAGCTCTAACCAAGCAGTGTCCCACTGCCTGTGCATTCAGTGTTCTTTGGAGGGCTGCATCCTCAGATGGGTCTGTGCCAGCCTGCCACAGCTGCCAGCGGAATCCACCAGCATCAGCCTTCTCCCAAGTACAGATCTAAGTGAATGCCTCGTCCTGGGATGCAACAAGAGCCTTGGTGAGGTCAGTATCCTCTTTACAAGAAAACAGCAACTCTGCATTTGCCAAGACCCAATTCCAGCGGGAGCAGATGACAGCCATAGGCAGGGGTGGCAATGCAGTGGGCAATAGGCACACCAGGAAAGCACTGATTTTGGTTTGCTTTGTGTAACTTTTCATGGACCATCTCAGGAAAGCACGATGGATGATTTAATGAATCTTTATGAGTGTGTGGGCTCTACCTTCCAGTGGGTGAGATCTGTTTCACTCCAGCTTTGTCTCACATTATAAAGAAGTAAAAATGTGCTCTTTTGGAACATTATATTTCACAATAAAAGCTCTGACAGCTGAAATAAAGCTGTTCATGGATTTATTCTTTTCAAAAGTACAAGCTCAAACTCATGGACACGGAGAAATTGTGGAAAAAGAAATAGAAGATTTGGACTTATGAGGAAAATAAGGAACAAATGATAATTTGCCCAGAGAGGTGCTGGATGCGCCATCCTTGGAGACATTCAAGGTCAGGCTGGATGGGGCTCTGAGCAATCTGATGTAGCTGGAGGTGTCTCTATTCATTGCAGGGGAGTTGGACTAAATGGCCTTTAAGAGTCTCTTCCAACTCAAACAATCAGTAAGTCTACAATTCTATGAATATAAGGAACAAATGATAATAAAGTGGGAAGAGGATGGGCAGGTGACAGGTCATTGAGCACCAAGGCTGACAGACATTTCTTTCTGTCTGTTTTCTGCCTCAGCTGAGCAGGACTCAAGTCCATGCATAGAGAGCAAGGGTCAAGGATGGGCACCCATTACGACTTGGGTTCTGGCATTCAGGACAAGGCAGTGCCCACAGCAAGACATTGCACCTGGCTAAGGAGTTGCTGATGGCCCCAAAGCACTTGTCTGTTTTTTTGGGACCAAAGGAGAGGAAGGTGCTGTTAAGACATGGCTTCACGTGAAGACTCTTGTTTGCTTTGTTCTTCACATCTTGCCTTTGCATCTCCCTTGGCTTTCTCTTTCTTTCCTGCAAGTCACTGTGAGCTCCCGCTGGGCCTGTGCAGAGGAGATAATCGGAGACACGGAGGAGCCTGTCTGGAGCCAAAACAAATCTAAAGAAGGAAAAACAGTGTTCCAGACTTCATGTGCTGGTGGAGCTCATAACTAGGGAGGAAGGAACCAAAGAACCTGGAAAACAAAAGTGTGCATGCTGTGTCTTTCTTCAAGTGTTATAAACACCTCTGATGAGAAAAAAGGAAAAGGTTAAAAATTGGGCATAAGGCTTGTGAACTCTCTTCTCTGTTGTGTTACTCTTCTGGTACGTGTCAGACTGTGATAATGTGGATAACATTGTTTTATCAGATGTGCTAATTATACTGGTGACATAGGCAATGAAGCTAAATGGAGAATATATGCAAACTGGAAATTAACTCCCATGCTGTTGTTGGTATTATACATTCTTCCAAATTCCATCCTTACGTTTTATGTTGAAATTGTTTGCTTTTTGTGTCTTCCCTAACGTTAAGCTATGTGATTCAGACAAAGCATTAAAACTTTATCAAAGATGTTCTAAGAAATGCCTTTTTTCTATTTAATGTGTAGTTCCAAGAGGCTGACCTTGACTAACCTTGTCTTCAACATCAGTTCTAGCTGAATGTTGTGAGGCAGCAGTTAAAATCTAGTAAATATATATTAAGATATGGCGCAAAACTGCTGCAGATACCGTTGGCCCTCCAGTTTCTCAGCTGCTGGAAACACTTTCCGTCCTTGGGTCCCTCCCCACAAGGACTTTCCCCAACCCCCTCTCTTGGGGCAGGTGCCCAGATGCGCCCTCTTCTTCTCTGCAAAAAGTTTTGTTAGGTTGTCATTCCCAGGGCTCTCAAGGCACACAGCTTTTGCTGAGCCTGCACACGGTGTCTGAAAAAGCTGAGGTGGCTTTATGGAATAAAAAGACAAGTATAGCAGAGGTATATGTTCTTAATAAACTAGTTCTCCTCATAACAGACTCTTCGTGTGCACCAAGGCTAGGCTTGATTCATTAACTTCCCTTGTTATTGATGGAAGACTTTAATTTTTTTCCTCATCTCACATAGGTTTATTAATTCTTAAATCAAGTGTACATTATTTTGTAGTTTCTCAACTGAGCATGTATGCTCTGAGACCAATTAAAGTAAAGTATGGGGTGTATTTCTCACTCTAGCAAACATATAAGATTATTGCTGATATTTTTCCTCCTGGGAGTGTGCTTCAGTGCTGGTCTACCTTACTGAATATCCTGATACTGACTTCCTCCGATACACAGCTGTATTTAGTTGTTTGTCTCTGGCTATATATTAATTGTTTGTGTGTTTTGTTTAATTATTTCTATATTTTTAGTTAAGAATCAGAAAATTCCGATCAAAAAAAACCCCATTAATTACAAGCAGACTTTTTAATCTCCCTCAGCATTATCAGAAACAGAAGTGCTATAGTATCCAAAGAAAGTTCTTACACTACTGGTGATGCCACATGCAGGACTGACTGCAAACTGCACAAGAGAGTATGTTCCGATATTTCCGGATCAGTTTTGATGACTCAGTGGTCTGGATAATATTTTAAAAAACAGATGGTCTCCTGTACTCTTCTTTTGTCCATCTCATCATTACTTAAAAAATCACTTTATATGGAGTAGATTGGATTTGCCAAATGTCAGATACATTTAATTGTTGCTATTATGGCTATAGTTATTAATAATAAAAATAATATAGTGGGAAATATCAACAGAAGTAACGGCATCAATAACAACACAGTTATATGAATAATATACCCGGTTCTTCTGCCACTTTCTGAACAGCATTCTGCAAGAAAACTAGTCTTAAAACAAAAGCCTTTATAAATCACACTTAGATAGTTTCAAAATAGAAACTTAACAAAGGGGATCAAAGATCATGCACCAGCTCACTGCATGACGTGGTCATTTTTTCACAAATGAAAATTTTACATGAAGATATTCTTTTTCCAGACTATATTATTTGGAACAGAAATTTTAACCAAATGAATAAAAGTTTGAGCTTTCCACTGGAAAAAGAATAATTTCTGTGGAAAGCACAGTTGTTAGGTTAAATGTTAAAGGTTCATTGTTGCAAAAATTCTCTTCAGGTACCTAAAGAAATTGAATATTTTGAAAAAGTTAAATATTTTGCTTGCAACATTAAGACAGTTTATATCTTCAGAGACTACTAATTTGCAGTGCAGCATACAAATTTAAGTTGAAATTAATTGTTCTGATCCTATCAAGGGAAGGATTCAATCTGGCCTCCATGGCTGTTTGTTCCGCACTCCATTTCACTGGGCGACATTTCTGTTCTTAGATGTTTTTCAGAATGGAAGCATGTCCAGATCATGGAACGCTTATAAAATGAATGATCAGATTTCCATCCAGCTCTAGATTTGAACTTGCAGTACAACTTGTTCTACCAGGAATAATCTATACAGAAATAATCTAACAATGTGCATGTAGGCATTTTGTCCAAGCACAGCAAAAGAGTTTCTGGTTTGGGGTTGTGGCAACTTTTATCATAGTTAAGGTTAGGCAATGACTGAATTATATAATTCTTGCAATTACCACAAAATCCTACGAGATGAGCTGTCCAATAATCGTTTGACCACTTCTTGTAGTCAAGAGCATACATTTTGAGAAAGTACTGATGTTATTTTCTTTTACTCCAGACTGCTCTTTTCAGACTGTTCCCAAATGTAACATCAAAACACTTTCATAAAGATTAAATCTTGGCATCATTTATTGTAAAAGATATTTTGCTACAAATTCTTCTTAGACAGAAGTTATGTCCAAATGGCACTGGGCAAGGAAATCACCTTCAGTGAAGCAAATCCTGTTGGTCTCCATTTAAGGGTTATTCATAACTGAAGCTATTTGGTATCCTAGACACTCTGCAGCTATGTAGAGAAGTTCTACATAAATATTGGTCACATACAAGTGGGAGTTGGATTTGATGATCTCCAGAGGTTCCTTCCAATCCCTACAATCCTGTGATTCTGTAATTCTGCAAAGTCAGAAGTTGGTGTAGAATACATGTTCATTTTTTAATTTTTTTCTTTTTTTGTGTTTGTGTGATTACAGTTTAAGTCCAGACTCCACTCAGCAGTGAT
>NC_034410.1:24252700-24295849 GCF_002078875.1 Numida meleagris | reverse complement strand
GAGGTCTCGCTCTGAGATATAATGAGTGTTCCATTTGTTGGAACACTGAACGACCTGAAATAATGATAAATGAAAATGCCCTGAATATTGCATGGTAGAAGAACAAGAAGTGATCTATCCCAATTCTCTTCTGCCAGCTAAAATCCCGATTTTAAATTGATTGTTCTCCCTTTATTCTTTGAAGTAATTTCAATTATGTCCATTTTGACCAAGACTAAGTTTGGCCATGGAAATTCAATAAACTCTATTGATGCAAGAAAGTATCCCCCAGACTCCTGCTGATCTAGAGATACCAATTTCTCAATGATACAGATAAATAAACAATTGAAAGCTTTAGGCTTAGATCGAAGTGCTCATTTGCTTTCACATAACAGGACTAATCCCATTACCTCATGTGTATGAATATCTTCCCTTGTTTATGGCAAAGTGACATCTAACAGGGCAGATGCTGGACATTATGCTGCAGTTTGATGTCTTAGCTGCAAAAGGATTAAACACCCTGAGGCACAAGAGGAAAGATGTTGGAGATAAGGTTGTCAGAGTTAGAAAACCATGCTAAGAGCCAACACATTCTGCAACATAATATGCACCTTCTAGATCTTTTCAGAGACCATTTGAATGATGGTCTATAGTGCTTCTTAACCCAGAGGGATTATTAGTTCCCAGGTGTTTCCCCCTCATTCTCTCTGACCCAGCTTAGGGACCAGGCTCTTAGTTACCATACACTGAAAATGTCCTTTAGTACCAAAGCCAGTGGTGGTGGAGAGTCAGATCTCATTTGTAATCCCACTTGATCCTCCTTTTTTCACTTCATGGCAGAGTTCAACTTTTTATTTCTTCGCCTCTTATAAAAAACTAGCTAATCACCAAAGCAGCACAGTTTGGATGATTGACAGATAACATCCTATGAGAGAATAAAAAGCTTCATTTTGGAAAGATAAGACAATAAAGATACTTCAACAAGAAGTCAAACAGCAGGGAGTGCTAAAAGACTCCCAGATCATCACACCAGAATGGGTCTTTGTCAGCTGGCTTCATCACAAGTGACAGTTTCAGCTTGGAGTGTTTGATCATCTCTAGTTCATTCGTTCAACACATGAGACAACTGGGTTCAGTCACTAGGCTTAGCAAAATGAACCAACACGTCTTTAGATCACTCAGGGGTGAGGAGAGGGGTACATGAAGCATTTCACGCACCATTTTATCTTTTTTTCAATCTTTTAGCTCCTTTTCTTTGAGATACAGCACCAAGAAAATGCACATCAGAAATGTGCATACCTGTGTGACACTTCGCTTTGTTTTTTGAAAGTACTTTAAGGATCTCAGCTGCTGACAGCAGCTCTGGAACTCTCTGACCATTATGCTCATATGAGGAATAGACCTGGCCCTCAGACACCTGGTTACTGAAATGCAAAGAGAAAAAGATGCTAGATTTCTTCCCATGTTTTCCCCTCTTGACCTCTAATTTCAGATATAAGCAGTAACTGTGGGGAATTGGAGAGCTCAGACCTTGGGCTCTTGGATGTTGCAGGACCAGAAGGTGCCCTGCTCTCACTGGCTGCCCACTAGGCCTTGGAGAGGGGCTGTTTTACCAACAGCCACCCAAGGAATGCTGTCAGCTCTCCTTTCCATGGACCACTTCCTGACTAACACGGCAGATGTACATTTTGCTAATACTTTTACACAATACAGGCTTTATACTTACATGCATCACTGTGCTCTCTTCTTTGGGACAGTAATGTCCACCTTCAGCAGACTCTGATACATTTTACTCCTAGCCAAGTGTTCAGGCATTTTTTCCTCCAGCCCTGCCACCTGGATCTTCACATCCCAGAAGCCAGCAAGGCTGGAGGGTAGACGAGGCACTGAGGGGCATGGGTTATTGAGCAGGTTGGGGATGGGTCAACAGCTGGACTAGATGATGTTAGTGGTCTTTTCCAACCTTAACGATTCAGTGATTCTCTGATTTATAAACATCAGTGCAACACCAAGGGCACCACTAGCGCTACACTATCTGCATTTCAGCCTGGTTTCAGGTGCTTGAATCCTTCTCTGGCTGCTCGTGAGGGAGTTTCAATTCAGCAGGCCCCCAGCGCTGCACAGTTTGCAAAAAATTCTTCAGGGCTCTTCTGAATCAGAGGTCTGCATAGTAGCTGTGAACTTTAGCATTCACTGTCTCCCTTCACTGGGGAACAAATCTCAGTGCATTTGCTGGGGGGACAATAATTCCTCTATAAATAATGATGCTAATTTAGAAGACTTGGTTGAAGCGGCAATAACTCCAGGTAAAAAAAAAATACGAGTAAAGTTTGATTTACATAAAATATAATAAAGATAACAATTTCTCTAGCAGTTAATTTTTAACATTATACACAGACTAATTACAGTAATAGAAATGTAAAATTGCTTCTCAGGCCCCAGAGAGCAGTTTAATCAAATGTGCTAAAATACAAAGAAAATAGTTGTTGCAAAAAAGACAAAAGTTATTATGGAGACATTAGTGGCACTGTTTATCACTGGGGATGATGAAGAGGTGTTTTGTGGCACACTACTCTGCTGGCAGGAATGTCTCTGTGTTTGAATTCAGTTGAGATGTGAAAGTGCTATTCCTGAACATAATCAGGAATCGATTCTCCGTGACACCACCGAGCAATTACAGCACCATTAAGTTCCATTAAGGTGGAGACACTGCCAAATTTAGACTCAGCAATTAAAATACTAAATGAAAGTGTGTGATCCCCATACTTTCCTATCTTCTGCCTGTCACAAAAGAGCTGTCAAATAAAATCAGAACTGAGAATTTTGACTGAAACTTGTGCAAATCAGAAGTTCACAAACTTTACCCACATTTTGGCAAAGCTATGAGCTCTGAATGAAGTTAAAAAGTCACACTGCTCACTTTTGGAAATCACATGTTGATTTACTTAAACAAAACCTATAGCTGTTGTTTTTTTCAATTGTATGTTCTTCTACAGCTCTGTTACAATAGAAGATGTACCTTTCGACTTCACTTTAATTGTTACATGTTGAAGCTGTTCAAACAAAGATTTTCCCCGCGGACTAAAAAGTCCCCAAGTAATCAGCGATCAGCATAACATCATTCACTCTGGGAAACGCAATAACTATCAGGGAAAGTGCTTGAAAGCAGTTTGGGAAAGACATAAAACCAGGGCATTGCACGGTCAAATTTGGAAGTTATCGGATAGATTCCTATACGCTGTCAGATTATATCCACAAAACATTTCTGTCTGATGGTGCCTTTTGCTGGACAGTCTTGTTCTTCTCCATACAGATACATTCAGAAGCATGCTTGCACATCTCAGCGTAAGTGGCGCCATGTGAGTACTTCCTCTGTGCCGTGCCATTGCAGAGTGTCAGCCAGCTGGCTTCTGGCATGCTGGGTGCTCTCTAAGAAGCTGTGCGGAAGAGTGCAACAAGGGAACAGCTTTATTACCTTCAGACCACAAATGTAAGCAGCACATGGGGTAGGGCTGACTTCTCACAGAGCCTGGACAGGTCTCTGGACAGGAAGCAGAGCTGGGTTTTGGCTCTGCAAGAGCTGCCCGGTCAGTGCCAGACGGCATCACTGCCATTGTGCTGCTGGGGGTCTCTTCCTCGTGAAGCCTTCTCATGCTTTGGAGCTAAATCACTCTCCCCTTTTTTTGCTGTCATCTGTCTGTACATGCTGGAAACTGCACTTTGCTTTCACTTTGTATTAAGAATGACAACACGACCGTGGAAATGAACTGCTGGATGGTCCATCCAGATAATAATTTTACTTCAAGCACTGAAAAAAAAGGAAAAAAAAATTGTGCCAGAATATC
This sequence comes from Numida meleagris, assembly GCF_002078875.1. Taxonomy (NCBI): domain Eukaryota; kingdom Metazoa; phylum Chordata; class Aves; order Galliformes; family Numididae; genus Numida; species Numida meleagris. Next base: position 24,292,025 of record NC_034410.1, on the reverse strand, counting down.
CTCATAGTTAGGTACTGAAATATTTTCTGTATCCCTTTAAAAAAATGTACGTGATTTGCACTTACTGGGTTAAATTTAGACAAGATAAACACTCAGTTTTTCCTTGAGCTGCAATTTCCTTCAAGAGCATTATACTGAATGACAGAGACCTTTCAAGCTTTGATATACTGAAGTTAAAAGAGGTTTTCTGATCTTGGCTGTGTCACCTTTTCTCTTCACTGCACTTCAGGTCTGAAGGATTTAAAATAGACTGAAACAACCCAAAAAACCCATACCCAGGACAGAGTTATTTGTAACCTTGCCATTCCTCCCTCGTCTCCTACAGTCGTGCCAGCTCAAGTCCCAGTTATGCAATTGCCATGTCACATCACAGCCAATTTACAAAACAGATTGCACTGCCAAACAGGTGGGTGGGCTTTGGTATAGTCTGCTTGAAATAGATGGGGGCTTACAGAGATTTATCCATATACACATGCATGTGTATAATGAGACACAATTAGATGAGAATAAGATGTGTATGAGAATGAAATGTTATGGTTTGAGGCTCACAGAAATAAGCTTAAATGCACCGAGAGTTAAAAACATTAATGAAGCGTTAACTACAGCTAGCTTCAAAACGGAGGTGTTACATCCTAATTTCAGGCTTTGAATCAGTGTAGCATCTACTCCATGCTTAAAAGCTGAAAACAATTTATTATTCCACGCTTTATATGGATATAATCTGAGAACATGAATTTAAGCATATACTTAAACATTTTACTGAGCTGCCAATAGGATACTCTAATTGCAGGGAACCTGTGTTTCTGCAGTCAGCAGTGAGTAACTGATTGGCAGCAGTTTATGCCAACATTAATTTAATGGAAACTCCACTAAAAATATATACATTTCTGAATATGATTCTCTGTTTTGTATAGTGCTGACAGTTTCACTTCTTGCTGTTCTTCTTTGCTTTTCATCAAAATGAAAATCAAAGCATCTCTTTAGGAGATCCACTTTCCCGTATGATTTCTTGTTTCTGAGCTTGATGCAAATAATTTTGGCAGAAGGAAATGAATAGAATGTTTATATTCAATAGCAGGTTATGTACATCTGGTTGTGTACCAGAGATAATCGAAATTCTGTAGACGTGAAGTTCTCAGGCTCCATTCTTATCACGCTCTCTCACTGAATTATGAGATGATTGCATACTTCACTTGGAGGAAGGGTGGTAAATACAGGATCTGGGGATCTGAAACGAGGAAAAAAACATAATTAAAAATGTAGGAGATAATAATAATAAATAATAATCAACAATACTTATATCACACAATGGAGTTTTTTCCTCTTAATCTGTTATGTATTAAGAATTCATTCTTCAGTAGTTTTAATGTGAGAAATCCAATGCTTCACCTTGTTCACAGGTGTCAGAGCCTCTGAAATGCTGCCTCCAGCACTGGTTTAACCCTCCCTCTGATGTGTGGGCCAAGTCATGAGGCTGTCACAGACCATGGACAGGGACACCAAGAAATTTGTCCTAGAAACAACAAGTTTCATCCTACAGGCCAGTCCTTTTGTGCAAGAGAGCAAGCAGAACTCTGTGTCCCACAGCTGACGATGCTTGGAAAAACAGACACTCGTATTCACCTTCAGGACACGAGTTAGATAAAACAAAGAATTGTGTCAGCCCTTTCCCAGTTTATCTTATCGGACTCTTAGGACCTTCTGAACACACTCTTTGTATTGTCTTACAGCATTTTCAGTCAACCATGGATCCTAAAGAGAAGTCCTGTACAGGTATCAGCCTCATTGGTGTGGGCTCAGAGCACTGGTTCAGATTTGGATCCCCCTTTGTTCATTACTGCCCAGAAGCAGCTGAATATAATAGTCAGCACTTTAGAATATACCCTCCATGCTTGTGGCTATTTCAGCTACTAGCCACTATTTTGCCTGTGTTTGCCACCTTCATTGGTAGGCCCAAAAAAAAATTGAAAAAAAGAAAAAGTGATTTTGTTCTCTTATGAATCATTCATCCCACAAAACTGTCTCCTTGACTGGCAGTTGAGTTTGTTAGTCATCCATCTTTTCAAAATTGTGGGTGGCAATTATCCAGTGTTTCCTCTAGGTGTCAAGTCATACGGATAATCCCCTGAGGTGTTTCATTACACCCACTGGAATTGCTGTGTTTTTGATGTCCTGAACCTTCCAAAGAAGAAGGAGTGTTTTTTTTTTTCCTTCCAGGCCGCAACTACAAAGTTTTGTTACATTTCTGCAGATTTTACTTACAGGTGCCAGATACTTTCACAACCCAGTCGGTTCCTGTCAAGTAAGCCAAAGCCAGCAACATCATCTGCAGTGATAAACATAGAAGAAAATCATGCACATACCTCAGGCTCTGTGTTTCTGCTGAGAGAAGGGTGGAAATAGCAGGGTCCCAGGTATATTTGGGAAGGGCTTCTCAAAGGGAGTATTGCCTTCTGGAAATCCAGCCCTGCACTAGAGGTCCTCTCTTCTCCAGGAAAACAAGCCCAGCTCCCTAAGCCTTTCTTCATAGGAGAGGTTCTCCAGCCCTCTGATGATCTTTGTGGCCCTCCCTGGGACTTTCTCCAGCAGCTCTGCACCCTTCTTGTGCTAGGGGCCCCAGATCCATCTGCAGTACTCCAGGTAAGGCCTCACAATCTCCAGTCTCCTTAATGAGATCCTCTGCATTGATGAGGACCAGGTCCTACAGTGCTTCACCACTGGTTTTTCTGTCCAATACCTGGAGCAGGAAGTTATCCTCAGCAGACTCCAGGAGTCGCCAGGATTGATTGCAGCTCACCATGTTGTTTTCCCAGCAGACACCAGGGTGGTTGACATCCCCCATCTGTATGATAGCCTGAGAGAGCAACACCTCTCGCAGCTGAAGCAAGAAAGCCTCATCAACAGGCTCCCTTTGATCAGGCAGCCTGTAGTATACCCCAGCCACCAGATGTGCTTCATTGATCTGGTCCCTAGTTTTAACCCACAAGCTCTCAGCCTGATCATGGCAGTTTTTAGAGGCAGCTCCTCCCAGTCTATCCACTTCTTAACATAGAGGGCAACTCCCCCACCCCTCCTGCCTTGCCTCTCCCTTCTGAAATTTTGTAGCCCTCAATAGTAGTGTTCCCGTTGTGCAATTTATCCCACCATGTTTCTGTGATAACAATTAGATCATAGCTTCTAATTGCATCACCGTTTCCTTCTCTTCCTGCTCATTTCCCATGCTGCAAGCACTGCTGTAGAAGCGCTCCAGCTGGGCTGTCGGCCCATTACCTTCTTGAAGGAGCACTTCCAAATTCCTCCAGGATGAATCTGAGGTTCCCCCCCCCCCCCCCCCGTTTTCTACAGTGACAGCGTTCCCTGGCTGCTCTCTGTCACTCAGCAGTACATCACCTTCCTCCGTCAAATCTAGTTTAAAGCTCTGATGATCAGAGCCATGAAATCTCACATTATTGTGTTTGATTAGCAAACAGGATAATAATATGTTAGGTGAACTATCAACCTTGGGGTTAAATTTCATGTTAAAATTAATGAAATCAAACATAATATATGTGTTCAAAGAGAGACCAGTGTTCCAGTGTGAAACTACAATTAAGATATTTTTTTTATTAATTTATCTATATCTTGACAATTTTTTTCTGAAAAATGGTTTAATTGCTTTGACTCTTTTTATCAGAGCATGTGTTAAAATTTGTCCAACTAAAGCTGTTGCAGAGTGTGAATGGCTTTTCTGGAGAGAGAAAAAAAGAGGAATGATTGAGAAATAATTCTTTTTCTTTTCTTCTCTTTTCTGAACATTTGCTGTTAGGGGAAAAATAAAGGTCCTTTGCCTGGGAATGTTAAAAAAGCAAAGCACCTTTTCCAGCCCACATGCCTCATGTACACTGAAAAACAAGAAGACTGCTGGATATGTATTTCTTTGACTAAGTCTTAACAGTTTTTGCCAGTGAGAAGTGGTGAACTATTTCATTAAGAGGAAAAATGATATATTTTTTGAAACAGTATTAGTCTTAAAAAATGATGTTCATCTACCACATTTCCATTTAGCTTAAGGACAGCAGAGGTAGCGTTATCAGGCAAAAGCTGGAATACATCTTTCAGTCACATACTGTCTGCCTATAAATTGGGGAACCTTTGACATTTGGGTGTTTCTGCCAAGATCGATTTTCTTATCTGCCCAGACAAAATGAATTGTAGGCACAAAAAAGTATTGGGAGTAGTCATTTTTAATTTTATTCTCTTTGGTGTTTGGCCAGTGTTGCATCATTAAAACACAATTGCTGTTTAAGTGCTTTTTACAGTGCTATGGTGATATTTTCTTTTTCTTGTTTTTGGTTTATTTGTTAGATATCTTTTTTAGCCTAAGAATTTTAGACAAAATGGAATTTTGTGTCATGTAGATATGGACTACTCAGAGATAAAAAGCAACATCCAAAAGTAGTTACTTTAGAAGGGACTTTAAGACATAAAAATAAATTATTTTTAATGTACATATACCTGAATATAACATATATAATACATGCACTGTCCAGATCTGAAACAAAATACTTAATGTCCCAAAGTAAGGCAATTATATTATATACTGACTGTTGAAAATAGTCCTCCAAAACAAGTTCTTGGTCATGACAACATTTGAAATAGTTAAACTTCCTTTGGATTTGGAAAAGTGGTAATGTAAATGGATATGTTTAACGATCAAGAGTGCACTGGAAACATAAAGAGCAAATCCTAACATTACAAAGAAGCGGGCAGTTGAGAAGCATAGTTCTCTGTAGGTGTAGCAGTTCACACAATATTATTAAGATACAAGAGGAAATATCTTAAACATTTCGATAGCTCCTTCTTAGTACTCTGTTGCTAAAGCAACCATCATGTTCTAAGTTCATTCATATTTGTGAATATTATGTACAGTGACGGGGGCAATTAGTCTTCTTAGCTTCTTTATAATACACATTATTCGTATCACTGTTGCATTCAGAAGTTGTAGTTGAAGAACTTCGAAGCATAAAAACTGAAAAAAAATATAAATTTCTGTTTTAGTCCCAGTTCGTCAAAACCAGGACCAAAACATAAGACATGAGACAACATGCAGCAGAACTAGTATATAAAAGCAGTGGGCAGCTCTAATCAGCATGGAAGACATTAGTAACACTGCTCAGGCAGTTCTAATGTTGCATGGTTTTCAGTATGAAGACTTCTAATCAAGGAGGATTTATATGAAAAAAGAAGGATATGGTTCTGCAGATATGTTCTTCAGAAGGAGCTCCCGAACACATGGAGCAGAAGAGAAAGCAACAGAGAGCTGGCTGAAAATATGCTAAACAGGTGATAAAGGGTAATATATGTCCAATATTGGATATACTTGCACAAATGAAGTGGCAATAAAGTCTCTGAATACATTAATGTGCTGACAGAGTATTCTGGAAACCACAGGTCAGAACACGCTGTGAAGTAATGGAACAGAAAGAGCACAGGGATTTGTCAGCAGAGAATCTGGCTCATGTTCTGTTCTATTTTTCAAATCACATTTAATGTTTGTTTGCATGTTTATTTCAAACCCACTCGCAAAGATGTAATTAGAATATTTTCAGAGCAAGTACTTGTTTGACAGATGAGTTTACAAAAGAAGTAGATTTTCAATGATAAAACGGGCTTCAAGGAACACAAATATCTTCTATTTTGTAAACATAGGAAAATAAATTGTTTTATGGTTTTCACATCGCAGATATGATGCGCACCACTGAATCCTACTACTACGTTTAGACAGATCAGTCAGCGCAGCACAGTGAGAGACCAGCTATCAGAGTCCTCTTTAGAAGTCGGTGTGGCAAAAACGGAGATTAATTTCATATTTCTTACTGTAATATCATACCAGATCGTAGAGGAATACCAGTAAGGAAATGTAGAAACTATGTGGGTGGGACAAAGTATAAGGAATGTTAACTGACTTCACGAAGCATACAGACAGAATATGACAGAAATAGGTATTATCACTGGTTACTTGCAAAGCTTGAGTGATATAACTTAGTCAAGTAAATATAATAATAATACAGTCATGGAAATAAAATAGGAAATGACTGTGTCAGTTTAGAATACATGTGAAGGATTGATCCAAGTAATGCTCCAGGCATGGCGAATTACTCTCCTTCCACTCATCATTCCAAGAGCTCAGACCAAAATACTGGTTGCCACTAATATGAAAGACGTGTCTCATGCAAACATAGGAAAAATCACTCTTGTGGATATTGGAAAAACCGAAGATGATCAAATCAGACCAAAGTGAATAGGAAATGCATGTCCAAGGACTTTTTTCTGAGCAGCCATCCTGTACTGCTGCTTTAGTCTATTCATCTAAAAATTCCTTTGAGTAGGATACAAAATGAAGAACAATATCTCTCAAAATAGCCAGTGCTCTTTAGAGAGCTTGGACAAACTGTGTTCATGCAAGGCAGGCTGGAAATCAGGAAGCAGTCTTACAGGCTTATTTGTAAGTTACTGGCATCAAGTTTCCTCCTCAAGGAGCAGAGAAAAACTTTCCCAACAATCCTCATGAGTTGTGAATTATGGATGTACCTCTGCAAACCCCCGAGTTTCAGACTGAAAGTTAAATAAAGCTGAAGAAACGACATTTTCTCCCTTCTTTCTTTAGTATTTCGATTCTCTGCACAGATCCTTACACCTGTGTCTTTTACTGAGCTCTTCCTGCGTGGTCACCCTTAACTCCATGCAGACCTGCAGACTCGGAGCTTTTCTGTATTTCCACTATGTTCTTAATACTTCGAATACTGTTATGTGTATTCTTCCTAAGTATTGATCCTTCCTCTTTTCTGAGTAGTCAGATATGCATACGCATCATAAATGTCAATGCTCATACTGCTTTTTACATACAAATAAGTACTTTTGTCAGGAAGTATTGCTGCATCTATTTCAGGCACATCACTTGCCTGCATTGCCTTTCAGGAAGGGTCAGCCATGGGTCCCTCAGCAGCAGCTAGTTCAAATCCTATTAGCAGCCTTTCAGGCAGACTTCAGCAGTAGCTCCCAGGCTGACAGAGCTCCCTCACACAAAGCATCTCCTTGTGAAGGCAACCAGCCCCACAGGCAGCTTGCACGTGTCACCTTGTTTTGGATGTGACAGATCTCATGGATGGGACACTGAAGTGACCGACCCTTTCTGCCTTGGGCCTGAACAGAGCTGCCTGCCTGTCCAGGTGCACAGAGTGCTGGCATTGCCCACAGCACTGCTCCTGGGCCCAGGCAGGGTCACTCATCCAGCTTGACAGTTGTATCGTGATAGATACATCAGAAGTTTCTGCAGCCAGCAAAACTGGAATGATCTTTGTGTGGTTATCTCAGTTTTGCTCATCTTCAATACAGGAATTGTCTTCTAAAGGTACAATCCCCCTGCAGAAATGTGTCTTCTTAGTTTAGTGCACTCACAAGGCCTCTAAGAGCATCTCCTTTTAGTAATGTCATATTGCCTAGAAAATTACCCATATTCCTCAGTTTTCAGTACCTTAGCGCTAAGAGCAGCTGATGTGCGGACAGCAGATCCAGTCAGCCTGATGCTGTTCTTGGGCTGGTTACTCCTTACACCATCTCTGCTAGGGAGGCACAACCCAGGCTGCTGCTGGCTGTGCGTGCTCAGGAGGCAACGTGCCTCTGGTTCTAGCTGCTGTTTAATTAAACATGAAACCTCACAGTATAAATAATGAAGTAACTTCATGGCAAGCAGAAGGGGAAGCATCTGCCAGAAACTTTATCTCTCCATCTCATCTAGTGATTCACATTTCACTGTTATTTTACAGCGCTATCCCAGACTGGAATCATACTTCCCCCTCTCTCCTTCTGTGCCCCCCAAACAGCTCCTGTGGTTTTATCTGCCTTCCTCACTCAGTGTGTCCAACACTATGAAATGCGAGCATGTCTGGGACCACTCACATCTCATACACCAGGCTCTGTCCAGGCTCTTGCAGGAGCTACTGCTGGGCACTGCAGGTCATCACCTTCATACGTCTCCACCAGCAAGCTGGTCAGCAGTGTTGGCTGGCGTAGCAGTAGTTACCTGCCCTCGGGATCCATCAGTGTCCCCTCTTCCATCTAACATTCCCCCATCTTCACCAGCATTGTCTTTCTTCTGCACAGGGCAGCACTGAGCACATGCGCGGAAATCTCTGTGGGAGCTCTACATGCATCAGGTTCAGCTCGAACTCATCCTTGATACCAGCTGGGTTGAGGACTGAGCCCACATTTGATTTAGCCCTAAGAACACAAGGAAGATGTACTAACTAGTGCTGGGAGCAATTTTCTTAGCAGCCATAAATCTGCATAACATCTTACCTATTTGAGACTGATGACAAACATTTCTAAATAATAATATAAAATACAGCAAAAGCAAACAATGCCTCGTAAGAGTAAAGAAAATCCATCTCAGCCTATTTTACCTTGTGAACCTAAGGCTCTAAGATCCCACACCAAGACTTTCAGTAGCTCACAAAATGAAGACAGCAAAATAGCTTATTTGCTAATTTAGCCTTTTTCAAATTGAGTTTTGCCTGTGTTTTTTTTTTTCCTATTTTGAACAGTGGTAAAAGTTCTAACTGTGCAAAAGGGCCAGAAGAGGTGGAGAAAACTAGAACCAAGTATGAGCAACAGGCCAGACAGAAAGCCCTGTGTTTCTCTGCACTTGGGCTGTTGCTGGCTGGGTTGTGTCTCTGACTCAAACCAAACCATTTGCTGTACACAGGTTAGATCTCTTGGGCCTTACTCTAGGAAAACTGTTATGCAGCTGAAAGGGATCTATATACTAGGCATGCAACAAGGACCTCCTTGTGAGTATTTAACAGCAAAATTGAAATGTCTCACAAATTTTGCCTGGATGCAGTCATCTGGACTGTTTCAGATCAACAATTAAATGAATGTGATGCAGAGAATCACATATTTGTGTTGGGATCAAGGCTTAAGAGCTGCCACTGGTGCTCAAGCAAAAAGAAACTATCACCTCAGAGGATGGCTTTTCTTCTCTAATGTGCTTTCAGTAGCAGTTTATTAGGCACCTGATACAAACACTGGAATGAGAGGTAAAAAGTTACAGATACCTGTAAATATTGTTCCTGCTGGAAAAAAAGTTAAGTGTAGCTATTAGCAAAAAGATCACAGCAAAGCTGTGGAGGCAGAGACCTCAGCAGCTTTTTGTCTGCAGAGACAATTTCATCTTGTAACAGTAATGATCCATTGTCTAGGAATTGAAGCTTTACCATGGCTTAATATGAATCATAACCATTTTCCCCCTGAGAATAAAGAACAAGGAGAGAATAAGCAAAGAACACAGGCACTCTTCCCCTTTATTGGTTAGTAATATGAGCACCCCTTCCTCTGCCTGGCATGGTCAAGAAATAAAATTTTGTACTTACAAGTGTGTCAGAAGAGTGCTGACACATTTTATGTGTGCAAGCATGGCAATAACTCCAGATATTACTATCAGGTAGTAAATACTTGTCAGTAAGTATCTGTTTCCCCTCTCTTTTCGTTTATGCAGTCAGAGGAATTTCAGCACAGGGGAGTGATTGAAGGCTGCCGGTTGAGTGAAATCTCTCAGCCATTTGTGAAATAATTCACAAAATTATTTGCTGTGCAAAATGTTATATAGATGTATTTCTCACATCGAGAAGTCTCAAACTGGACTCAGAAGAGGAAGGATCACTTGTCTGGACCCACTGGCCACACTCTTGCCAAGGCAGTGCCAGGCTTAGCATTTCCGATGGCTCAGCTGCATGGGCTCCCTGTCAGACCATTCATTTTCCCATCCTGTTGAGAGAAAGATCAGATAAGTTCGCACCGCCTGCCCTCATCTACATCACCAGTAAAGATTTTAAACCACATCAGCCGTGATACCAGTCCCTGAGGGTGGACATCAAGTGACTGAACACCACTTTTTGAGTCTGACATTCCTACCAATTTTCCACCCAATTACTCATTCACTTACCCAGGCCTTACTTGGCTTGAATGATATTCTGGGAAACTGAAAAATCTTGTAAAGGTCAAAGTACACAACAGCCACTGCTCTTCCTTCATCCACAGAGCAAACAAGACAATCAGGTTGGTCAGGGATGATTTGCTCTTGGTAAATCAGTGCTGGGTTTTCCCAGTCACCTTCTTGTCTATCCTACACCTGAATACACATCTCCATGGACTGTGGATAAGCTGACCAGTCTATAGATCCCCTGACCATCCTCTTTTCCCTTCTTGAAAATTGATGTAGCATTCACCTTTTCTTCATCATCAGAACCTCCTTCGAACATTATGACCTTTCACAGAGGTTAGAGAGAGGTCTCCAGCTGATGTTGTCCATCTCCTTCAGCATCCTTGGATGATGACATAGGCTTATGCATCTCTAAATTTCTTGAGTGGTCCCTAATCTAATTTTCTTCTGCTGTGGGCAATGCTCCCCTCCTCTGGGCTGTGCAACTCTTGTAGATTATTCCCATAAGAAATGTGTTTTCTTTTGCTATAGGTAGTCCAAATTGTTCTTGCTGAAGCTTTGGTATTGTTTCCACATCTCAACTTACTAAAGCATTTTCTCAACAAAATCTTCTGTTACTTCTGAAAATTGTGGGATTTGCATTCAGTCCTTGTTCATATGCTGAACTGCTTGCAGCAGCCAGGAGCATTTGCCTGGCTCCATGTGTTCTCCCTTCTGTGTGTTCATAGGATTTTGCACCTGGAAGAACAAGCAAAAACAACTGGGAGAGACAGCAGTAAATCAGCTTTATTCCTCCATGTCCCCCAGTGAGATTCAGCTCTCTCTCTCTCTCTTCTGTGAGCATTCCCCATCCAGAAGTACAGCAGTCAGACCCACGTGCACAGGGGGAGAGCACAGGGCAGTAGCCCCAGCTTTGCTTTTGGCCAGAATTGCATTCCCTAGCTTAAGGGACAATGTAGAAAACAAGCACAATGCCACCAAAAGGCTTTTTTTTTTTTTTTTTTTTGACTTTGCTATATATTTCTGCTCAGTCTACAGATGAAAACTTGAGAAGCTGGTTTGTGTCCAGGGATGCAAACGGCAACACCCCAGTTCAGCAGTTTCTGTCACCTGCTATCACTGTTATCCTGACACTCCAAATTCCTCTGGGGAATCCTGTGAACACATCTGGGATGTGAGCATAGTTCTGTTTTCTTCTACTCATCTGGAAATGATGTTTTCTTTTCCAGATAGACATCAGAGATGGTCAGTGCACACAGCTCTGATGCAGTTTGCCCACAGGAGCTGAGATCACTACAGTTCCAGAAAACAAAGCCATTTACTTTCCATTTGATTGGTGTCTTCAGAATACTGAGGTTTTGGAGCCAAACTCTTTTGTTTTTCTGAACAAGTGTGACTATTGAACAAAACATATACTAGAACCGAATTTTTTTGCTGAAAGGGCCAAACTGCATTTGCGTCATAATTGCAACTGAGCACAAATTTATGCTCCGTGTCAGTTTTTATGTTAATTCGGTGATCCCTACAGTGGCACACTGGCCTTTCTGCTTTCTGTAAACCAAGGGGAGATGGAGAAAATTGCACTCACACCCCTCCTCCTTCTTATATGTGGCACAATGAGCCCAAATGTACAAGGAGCTCAGTGATAATGAGAAGATGCTCTTTTGCAGCCTCATTTCTTAACGTGCGGAGAAGCTGTGTGCCCCACTGCCTCCTAGCATTTGTACCTAAGTGCTGAAGTAGAGAAAGGAACTGTCTGTGGGTGCACTGAGTCCTCAGAGGCTCACCCCTTTTTCCTTTTCCCCATCTGGCTGCTAACCAGCTGTCCTTGCCCTCTGCCCAAAGCTACGAGCTGAGCCAGAACTCCAAGATCACAGAAAGTTGGGAAGATGCAGCTTCTGTTTTGTGCTGGTTACAGTTGTGCCCTCCTCTTTCTACAAAGCTGTGTCAGCACAGTGAAGGGGTTGGGCAGCACATCCAGAGGGCACTGCTCACCATCAGTGTCTTCTCTATACTCCTTTTTAGACTTGTAATCTCAAAGGATTAACTCCCACTTGTTGAACACAGGTTTTTACAGGCTAAAAGGAGCACGGCATTCAATCAAGAGGGTGTGCTGCTTGTCTTGCTTTGGAAAAGAGCATCAGGACTGAAGAGAACAGTGAAGCCTGGTGAAGTTTTGGGAGCTGTGGCTCATTCTCTTTACCAGGAGCATGGGAAAGGAGCAGGGATGCATTTCCATGCTTACGTACATTAGGTCTTTACAGAAAAAAAATGTCTCTCTGTGGCACTGTTGTTGAATCGATACAGGGGAAATCACTGTGGAGCCTCTCTCACCCCTGCTGTGTTCCACCCTGCCAGTTCCTCCCTGCTGCTGCCCCTCCATGGCCTGACCCCTGCACCAGGAAATTCCCTGCCCTGACTTCCTATTTTCATGTTTGAGTGCCTCAGAAAGGATAGAGGCTGCCTGAGGTAAGAGGTAAGCATGTAAAGGCGCAGCAACCAAAACCCAGGGCACTCCCTGAGAGAGCACAGTGAAACAGTTCAGTATCTGTATTCTTTAAAAAAAAAAAAAAAAAAAAAGAGGAAAAAAAAAGAAAAAGAAAAAATCCTTAAAAAATCAAAGTCAGAATATCTTTTAAGGGAAATAAATAAAGATGCCAGCCATAAAGAAACAGCAATTTCTTACTACCTTCAATTCCTGACTTTCCTTTCTTCTGAAGGCCTCTGTTTGGTGAATTTCAGATGAGGATCCTAACAAGAATGTACTTCAGGCTGATGTCCTCAGGAGTGAAAACAAATCAGCGAACTTCAAAGTGGAGCTGCTGTAATCTCTGCTGGGCACACTTCTTCCTTTCAGAGCCTTTGCCTCCTCCAACAGGTACCCTCATTCTTCATTTTAAAGTATAATGAGAATTCATTTAGCTTAGTTGAAATTCTGACATCGTCTCTAATTTCTATTCATCTCCTAATTTGAAATTAGGCACTTGTGCACTTTGACTAGCATAAGTAATTATTTTCATTGCCACACTGGTGTCAGAAGCACACAATGTTTGGAACCAATAGTGCAAAGAGCTTTTTCTTCTACCTGAGAGCAGAAAACACCCGGAATGAATTTAGAGAGGAGCAGTGGGCTATGAAAATATCCTCAGTTATTTCTTTCTTGTTACAGAGCCACGTTCACCAAGGCTTTTGGACCTGAGTGGAAAAAATGTAGAAGGTTGTAGTATTTGGATATCCTCTGTTGAGCAACATATAAAATCATAAAATCATAGAATCCTTAGAGTTGGAAGAGACCTTTGAAGGTCATCCAGTCCAACCCCACTGCAATGAGCAGGGACACCTACACTAGATCAGGTGCTCGGAGCCCTGTCCAGCCTAACCTTGAATGCCTCCAGGGATGGGGCATCCACCACCTCTCTGTGCAACCTGTGCCAGTGCCTCACCACCCTCACTGTAAAAAACTTCTTCTTTATATCCAACCTAAATCTTTCCTCTTTATGCTCGAAACCATTTCCCCTTGTCCTATCACCACAGACCCTGCTGAAGAGTCTGTTCCCTTCTTTCTTACAGCCCCCCTTTAGATACTGACAGGCAGCTCTCAGGTCTTCCCAGGGCCTTCTCTTCTCTGGGCTGAACAGCTCCAGCTCTCTCAGCCTGTCCTCATAGGAAAGGTGCTGCATTATTTGGATCATTTTATGGCTCTATTCTGGACATGTTCTGCTATCACTGCCTGGAACCTATGAGTAGTTAATGCATCGCTGTTCACCAACAAAACAGAAATTTTGAAAAGCTCTAGAAATCTTTTGAAATCTCAGTAGTGCCACATGGCATCAGTCTGAAAAATTGGTAAACTTTTACAAAGTTGAGAATATATAAACTCAGATTAAAGAAGAAAAACTGAGAAACTACAACTGTTTGTCAGTACATTTGTGCTTGTGCTTAGTTCTGTTCCTGTGCATATCCAGGTCCAGGTTGGAGCCTTTAATAACACCAGGAGTAGACTCAGAACATTAGCAACAGGAACAGCCCTATAGAAATGAGATGTGATCACAGAAGGCAGTCAGACATTGAGAAATATGGTTCTTTCTTGTAAAAGAGAGAGAAACATATACAGATGTTGTCAATGTTGTATGTCCAGGATCCAGGCATTTCAGCTGAAACCTCTCACTAGGTCCCACTGTCACTGCTTCTCTTGCCTGTTTTTATTTTCTGTCTTTCTTATGGGCACCGCATCAGTCCCTTAAGTATGGTCAACACTGCTTGTTTCTGTGCTGATTTTGCTGAGCGCGAATGCTATGGATGACCTGAGAGTGATGAGGCACTGGAAGAGGCTGCTTCAGGAGGTGGTTTTATTCACTACTCCTGGAGGTGTTCAAGAAACATGTGGATGTGACACTGAGGGACATGGGTTAGTGGGCATAGTGGGGATGGGGTGACGGTTGGACTAGATGATCCTAGAGTGAATACTGAATTTGTATGAAGCTCAGACCGCTTTGTTAGTGCAATGAGTGACACTCTGTTAGTCAAGTGTCCCTTGTCATTGCAGAGCTGTCATAACTACAGAGGTCCTTGAATTTTGTATGCCAGAACAGTTCAAGTGCCTCAGGAACACCCTAGAACAGGATGGCTGTGGGCTGACTACAAATGTCTCCCGTAGATCCCAACTACTTTCTAAGCAAATGTCATGGCTTTATGATTTTTGGTCGGTATTCCAAATCATAATATCATGTAGTGATGGAGATTAAGTACAAATGAAAATGAATGGTGAGGAAAACAAGTTTGTAAAATTGTAGTGACTGTAGCACAATGAGAAGAAATTTGAGAATATTTAATATTTGGCAGTGACTGCATCTCAAGGTCTCAGAAACAACAGTGCCAAGGGAGCAGAAGGTAACGAGCTGCCTAACGCTCCTCACTTTTCTTTTCCCAAATCCCTTTTCCCTCTAGACAATGCAAACAGTTTTTCGAACCAATATCCCATCAAGAGCTCCCGCTGTGTTAAATGTGCCTCTCCCTGAGAGTCGCACTTTGGTGCTGTGTGACGAAGTAATGCCATTGCTTCAGTGAATCAAAAGTCTTTCACTACTCAGAGGGGTTGTCACCTCTCTGACAATGTCAAAATTAACTGCTTCACAGCAGGGGAGGCCGGAGAAATAATGGAAGTTCCTGGCATCACTTAAGTATAAGCAAGATAACAGGCACTTAAGACATGGAACTGTTAATACATGGTCCTTTTTATAAGGATTTTCACGTATAAGAAAAAAACATCACCACTAGGATGGGGGGAAAAATGTTCTCAGAAAAAAACTCCTCTTCCTTCTTAATGCCTAACAGCCTGTATTATTTCAAATACAACGTCTCTGGTATTGCAGAGGTAACTTCTTCCTGCACATAGGGACTCAGGACCTGCATGCCAAGGAGCAGCACAGTAAGAGGTGATTGAGGTGTTAACAGCAACGGCCTCCAGACAAAGAAATGGCATGTCATGAAAACCAGTCCATTTCTTAGGGAAAGCATGTGCTCTCTTGCTCGATATTAGTTAAGAAAAATGTTAGAAAAATAATAGAATCATAGAATTGTTTGAGTTGGAGGGGACCCTTACAGATCCTCTTGTCCAAATCCCTTGCAATGAACAGGAACACCTACAGCTAGAATGGTATGGGCACAACATAAACTGCTTTTCTGGAAATGGGATGTGTGCATAGATTCTGAGACCCAGCAAGCTCTCTTCCACAAGCTTCAGCCAAGTTTATTAAGCTTGGAAAAAGCAAGGTGTTTTGCCCCAGAAATCAGAACTTTTTTTTCCAGCTCGTCTACGATATCTACTTTATGATGTTCTGATCACAAAAGGGAATGGAACAGAAGTACAAAAGAAAATAGGAACACTTTGAAACACCGCAGCTGCTCTGCCGTGGTGTTGTTAGCACTGGTACAATTGAAACTGCTCTGTGAGTTCTGTGTGCTCAGCCGCTGCCAAACAAATAGCATCTATTCTGCAAACAGCACTGAGCAAAGCCAGCACAGGGCAAGACAAGCTCCTACTAGGATAAAATGGGCTATTTTCAAAAATGCACCATGTAATGGACTCTCAAGGCACCAGCAAAATTTCAATTATGTTTAGATCCAGCTTCCCATTTTCAAAATGCCTTTTGTGGGCCCATGTGGCAAAAATCTGATGTTCCCATGGCAATGACTGTCTGCAGAGTGCACACACCCTTGCTTCCTTCCATGGGCTGCCTTCCCATGCTCTTACTGACAGTAGAACGTTATTATTTTTGAAAGCCAGGCGTCTGGTCCCCCATCTGAGCAAACACTTCAGTGCACTTTTGTCTCCGATGTTCCATATCCCTAACATAAAAAATCAAGTGAATTACACAAGAGCATCAGCTACAGCTGCATCTGATCCTGGCCCCTTGTATACATGCCTACATGTGTAAACAGATACACTTGAACACTTACATATATATGGGACTAGAGGTTTGAGGCCCTTCATGTCTTATACACCAGGTTCACTTGGTTCATTTCTAGGACAATAAATCAAACATGAAAGCCAAGAAGTGTTTTCAGAAAAATACTATCATCCCTTCATTTTTGCCTTGACTGTTTGCACAGTTATTTTAGTAGATGTTTAAAAATACCCATTTTCACTAAAAACAATAGGTACAGGGATGGCACAATCACCTAGCATTTATGTAACTTAAAAAAAATCTGTGATTAAAATAGATATAGCCACTGCGTGCATCAGTGGCTCACACAGAAGGACAAAAAGAAGGTTATATAAAACTTACAGAACACTTTTACTATTAGGCCCAAAGACACAGTTTCTCCCAGTCAGTACAGAAAACTTGTCTGGGGAACAAAAAGGATTTTTAGGATAGGAGACCATGGAGCCACAAAGGACAGTGCAGTGATGGTCGCCATTTGCTTCAAGCTTCAGTTGTCTTCCCCTGGGCTAAGCTGAAGAGTGACTCAGACTGTGCTTGAAAGCTCATGGCAGGAATGGGAGCAGGGAGAGAAAGCCGTTGATTTTCTCAAAGGTACAGCATGGAGCTGGCTCTGACTTTGCTGTCTGGGGAGGCAGGCAGTGCCTGGACAAGGGAGCCAACCTGCTTCTAGAGGTCTGGGGTGATGCACTCCTCCTCAGTGCTCCACTAGTGCCACCACCCCTGAAAGAAAGAGGCAGCTGCCCTTTGGGTGCTCTTCAGCTTTCTGTACTACTGGGAAAAGCTATGTGTAATATACTACAGGCACTGTAATTGCCAGGAAATGTTACTGTATATGGTAGGTGGGTTAATCAAGTAATCTTGGGGTGAGGAGTAGGACTGAAGAACCTTTTCCTAACACCCAGCCAGATTCTCCCCTGACGCAGCTCCATGCCGTTCCCTCAAGCATCACACAGGGTTCACAGTGGGGGATGTCTTCTGACACCCATGAGCCTGCAGAGGTCCCTGGCAAAGAGCTGCTGAGGGCAGCAGCAAGGTGTGTGCCAGCACAGAGCATCCCAGGACTCACCATGTCACCTCATGCAGGGGGGGAATGCACTGGTGCATGGTAGAAAAGGCATGTTTCTTGTAACCCGCTCTGTTTAGAGTTTCGTGCTAGTCCTTCAGGTCGGGGGCTGTAATTAAAAAATGAAGGAAGAAAAAACCCTGCCACTTTCCTGAAGAAAACTGCTCCTCTAATGTTCATTAGGCTCATTTGTGAAGCAAAACATCCCCGGGGGACAATTCCGCACTTATAAAATAAACATTTTCCACGCATGTGGTTAAGGACCTTCATAAAATATGTAACAGGGCATTGCTGCTCTGAACACGCCGGCCTTCCTGGCATGGAAGTGCACATGGAGAACCAAATGCAACTGTGGAAGAAGAGAGAGAGGTAATAAAACATCTGTGGATTAAGACAGAGATCGGCAGGGAATCTGGGGATCAGTTCCTCTTCTACTGATATAAATTTCCAAGGGGAGCAGAGCTTTAAGATACAGGTTGTTTTCTACCATCTGTAAATCAGGAAAGCAAATCTCAGCAGATCACTGCTTAAAATTTTCCTTTTTTTTTTTGTCTTGCTGTAGAAATCAGAACACCAAGCTTATGCTTTCATCTTTCGGAGGTTTTCCCCTCAAGCACCCTCTCTTCCACAAACCCTGGGGAGTTTTCCTTTGGCAAGCACATCAAATCCCTCTTTCAGAAGCTGCCTGCTCTCCTTCTCAGGATGGTGCTGTGCACGGTGTGGAAGAGCAGAGCTGCAGCCAGCAGGCAGCCCTCTGGCATTTCAGAAAAATCAGTGGCACCTGTCAGAACAACTGCCTGGGCCTGACAGCAGAAATAACAGTGAGAGCAACTCCACCAACTCCAGAGTGCTGCTTCTGTGTGATTAAAAGGCAGAGCTCTCCTGTTTCCCATACAACACTTTTAATTGCTTGGACTCTCTCCTGCAGATCTGTGCTGGCCGATTTATCAGACAAATATCATTCATTGTTGTATCAAGTGTGATGAACATCACAGAACTGCAGCCCTTTTTGTCTCCTGTATGTGCTGTCTGCCTAATGTGAAACTGAAACACTGGGGCTATACTAAATAATAGATAAGCAGTATTTAAGTTGTATGAATAATTTATTTTTATCTCTTGTGAAGGGGAGCCTCCTCCCATCCCTACACTGCTTGCCCAGGTTGAAGAGGCAGTTTGTTCAACCTCAAATTGAATGCTTTGTTTCAATTTCGAGACGGAATTTTAAAGATAAACGTATATACCTTGGGAACAAAAATATCAGGCTGTCTCATTTGAAAATGATGAAATAAATGCTTTGACTTTCATAATGCTGCTGCTCATATTTCAGCGTACAGTTGGATACGAATACAGGAATACTTCTGAAGCTGAAATCGTTCATAAATAGACATTTTTATCAACACATGAAAGAAGCTTTTTCCAAAGCACTGCTCTCATTACCAACATCCCTTTGTCCCTTTGGAGTATCAACATCCCCAAGACACATAACCTGCTAAAAATGAATTTGCTCCAGGTGTTGAAACCTTCTGACAGAGGGCTCCCTGAGAAGCTCTGCCAAGGCCCAGGTGAAAACACTGTTCACAACGGTAACTAGGAATGAGTACTTGGCCTAATTTAAGTCCATTTTTAATGCTACCTATAGAGAGTGTTACACAACTCACTGCAGCATAAGATTGATGTCTTCTTTCATGAAAGATGGATTTTCTCATGTCCATTAAAGAGGTCTAAAGCACCATCAAGGCTACAGAGAGGGAACATCACTTGCAAGAACCCAAGCTAGGGCAGCAGCTAGATGAGCTTTCTTTTTTCCAATGCTGGTTTCCTTAAGCAAAAAAAATAGCGATTTCTTTCTTTTTTTTTTAATTGTAAGGTAAAATATTCTGCCTTTTCCTACTTCCCTTTCAGTTATTTCTTTATTTTTTTCACTGTTTAGAACAATATGAGAAATACCTATCTGAATGACTGTTTTTGGTCAACGAAGTGCTGAAATGAAACAAACAAAAAGCATGGTGCTGTGTCAGAAAGGATGGTCTGCAGTCAGCTTCCAGTACTCATTTACACCTTTCAAAATCCCAGTGAATGGCTAGTTTGCCATGTCTTGCTAATTCTGATGTAGGAGGAGCTGATGCAGCTGCCTCTTCGGCACACTTTGGTCAAGGCACTCCGCTCAGCTTTCTGATGCATTCCCAGGAGGGATTTTGGATCCAGTATTAAGGTCAACTTCATAAAACCTACCACAACAGCACTACACTGCCCAAGCTGCACAGTGAAGCACTCAGACAATAGCAAAGAGCAGCCTAAGGATGCCCGTGTGCTTAAAGCCAGGCACTTCCAGACACACCGGGACACAGCTGTGAGTTACCTGAACACGCCACTTTGTCCTGCAAACCCCCTGCTGCCCACAGCTCTGCTGTGCTGTGCTGGTAGGGCTGTACACCACACTCCTTAGAATCATAGAATCTTTAGAGTTGGAAGGGATGTCTAGTCCAGCTGCCCTGCAATGAACGGAGACATCCATAGCTAGATCAGATCACTCTCAGGTTTCCCCACAGCCTTCTCTTCCCCTGGCTGAACAGCCCCAGCTCTCTTAGCCTGTCCTTGCAGGGGAGGTGTTCTACTCCTTGGGTCATTTTTGTGGCCCTCCTCTGGACACTTCCAACAGGTCTAAAACCTTCTCCATCAGTCCCACCCATCTCACAGCACCATCTCCATAATGTCAGAATGTCTTGCAGGCAACATTCAGGAAATTGAGATCGTGAGGATCCCAGAGTGGGAAAGATGCTCATTTTCAAAGCTCTATTATTATATATATATGTATAGGTGTTGAAAGTATTTATGCAGTGCGTGGGTTTCCAGGAGTACTAAGTGCTTCTAAAACTGACACTTCTCTGTCAGTTTTTGTTTCGCAGAAGTCCTTTAAAGCCCTTTCATAAGTAATAAAAATATATTTTAATAATTATAAAATGTTTTAGAGGGGGAGATTTTCAATCAAGCTGACACAAGATGCAGCACTCTCCCATGGCGGCACCTCACTCTGTTGTATTGGTGCCCTGCCCTGCCTGCAGCAGATGTGAGCAGGTGGAGCTCGAGGTTCCAGTTCACAAAACCTGCATAGGAGGGAGGTAAAGAAGGAGGGATCAGGACCACTGGGTCAAAACACATCCAGCTGTGGCTGAACTAAAGCTGAGGAAAGCAGAAGGTATGTGGGACTTTTCTCCTGCTGCGAGTGTTGCAGCCACCATTGGGCATTGGTTTGTCTTTCTGTTGTTTCTCGTGGCTGGAGATCCATGATGCCAGGCAAGGCAAGCAGCGCTGTGCACTTTGCTGTGAGAAAATACAAAATGGTAACAGCTTGAAAGCACCGGTCGAGTTCCCTGATAGGCACAGCATTATTTATGGTGGAAACAATTCTGCCATCTAGGGCAGTGAGCTTTGCTCACTTACACACCTGTGATAAGCTGATGTTGCCTTAACACAGTGAGGGAAAGGGACTTTTAATGTTATATTTCATATACACAAGCTGCTTGTTCTGCACAGAGGCAGCTTTGCCAGCCCACCAATGGAGTCCTTGGAAGCGCCTGTCTTCTAGACAGATGGAACTGCTGGAATACCACGACTGCTAAAATTGCTTGGAAATTAGATTCAGATAATGTTGCCAGTGCTCAGAGATCAGATTCAGACAGGGGAAAACAACAGTCAAGCTAATGCCCTGCTGTTCTCAAGACTACCAAGTTTTTACTGCAAAGGTATCATCTCATTCATTTGTTTCCTTATGATGGTCTAATCAATATAATCTATGAAAAGCAGCATGGGGATTAATAGCTAACATGAACATATTCCAGAGTTTTTTTCCACAATAGATTTCAACATGAATTTTGCTTTGTTTTGGTTTTTGTTTGTGGAAGACAAGACAAAAATGCAGAGATACTACTGAAATGGAAACACAGATCCCTCCCAGCTTAGAACCCTCTGCTGTGCCCTGGGGAAAATGCCCCCAGCAAGAAGTCAGAGCAGATCAGCTGCACAGCAGTTCCAGCTTCAGGACAGAGTAAACTTGGGCAGAACAGCAGCTTGAGGCTGAAACCTTCCTTCTCACAGGCAACCCAAAGATTTATTTCTTCTCAGCTCTTGTTTTCTTTGGAAGACTCTCAACATCTCCCCTACTGAGGTCTTCAGCAGATGACAAAGGCAATGTTTAACAATCTAGATCTTGCAGAAATGGCTGGCTTCTCTCACCTGTATCATCTTTCAACTCTGGTTAATTTAAATACCTAAAGTGTGTCTGGATTCAAAGATCCCAAAGCTTCAGAAGTATTAGCAATTTGGCGTTTGCCTGTTGCTAGCAGTACAAGACATTGACATAATGGAGAGATTCCTATGAATGACAACCAAGATGATTAGGGGCTGGTGCAGATGATGGATAACGACACAATGAGAAGTGGATTCTCTCTGCCTTAGAAGGGAAGGCTGAAAGGAGATCTTCCTGCTCTTTTCAATTGTCTGATGAGAAACATAGAGAAGATGAAATCATGCTGCTCTCAGAGCTGCACAAAGAAAGGAAAAGAGGCAACAGCCACAAGTTAAAGAAAGGGAAAGGCTAGCTAGCTGCACACAAGAACAACGAACTCACCGCTAGGGTGGTTAAGAGCAGGAATAGATCGTCCAGCAGCTGTGGACTCTCCATCTTTCATAACATCCAAAGATAAACCAGACACATCCTGGGCAACTGTGATCCTGCTTCAGAGTAGGGCATTGAAGGGGTGGCGACCCATCCTACACAATTCTGTGCTTTTCAAAACCAATGAATGAAAGGTTTGCCTTCTGCCTAATGCATTCTGATACCCAGCAAAAGTATTTTAAAATTACAAAAACAACATCAGGTAAATCGACCTTCCCTGGCTTCTCAGCTGCTTATTCAACAATAATAAATCGATTAAATGCTGTTTTTCATTGGAAAACCATGAATCAGTGTCTTTTTAAATAACCAATCCATTTTGTCAACAAACTTTAGTCCATCTGGTTTGTGTTAGGCACGCTGATTTTATTAAATAAAACCTTGGATATGCTATCTATCCAGCAACAAAGAAAAACATTGCTAAAGACAATTGGCCTGGTCTGATCTCTCTGTCTGTGTAAGCAAAGAGCAACTTGACGGAAGTCAAATGAATTTGTGCTGGCATAATAGTGGTTCCTGGGGGAGCAGAATGCATCTTGGTTGCCCAAGGCAGTTTGACCATAGAGGAGAGTAGCTCAGCAGAAGCTAATGATTTTAAAGTGTTTACTTCCATAAACCCTGGGAGGGCTGAATATCTCTGCAGATCAGGATTTCATGCATAGCTACATTGGATCAGCAGCACAAAATCATTTCTGGCAAGAGAAGGACCTGTTCACCAGGTGGAAGTGGGAATAGCTGTCATGAACAGGTAAAGCATTCAGGGTGTTTGGTGTAAGAAACAATCTTCAACTCATCTACCTTTCTTTTATTTTCATTTCTCATGTCTGCCCGAGAATGAATTAGCTTTACCATTACCTGAGCCAACAGAGATGTCTAAATACAGCACATACCTGAGGGCACCACGGTGACATTTTGTGGAGGTAAGAAGGAAATAAGTCTTTGTGGGCTTGTTCCATTCTGCAGGTAAAGTTTAATGAAGAATCTGCTCGCAGGCTGTTACTTTACTTGATGCAGGTGGAAGGACTATGGGTGCTTTACTTTTAGGGAGATGGCAATAGAAGAGAAGGTAAGAACAACAGTTCGTGATATATTTCTGGATTGCTCTGAGTTTTCTGCAAAGATTAGGTCCGGTTTTAGTCTATGCAGTCATCGTAGCCATTAGAAATCTAATCATCACACTGGAATCAATGAGGGGAAAGACAATTTAAGGACACAATTTTTTTTCTGGTAAATGAGAGCTGAAGCAGAATATAAAGTTCTTTTCCAAGTTGACAGAGACAAAAAAGTTTAAGACTAGAACACTTGTACGATGCATGCAGCCTCAGGAAAGCAGCAGAAAATGCTTTCAATGTAGGAAATCAAAGAAATTTACTGTATATTAAGATTTCATCTGAAATGTGAAACCTTTTATAAATTTAAGTTCAAGAAATGTACTGCTTTGAAATTCTGTAAGTCTTCATAAAGAAAAGAAAATGTGTAATGACTTCAGAAAACAGGTCTGAAAAGCACCGTTTTGAAGATCTGTAAAATCTTATTCGGAGGAGGGAAGAGAGCAGTAAAAGATTGCCTCCATGAAAATTAGCCTCATCAAAAATCTGCATTTTTTTTTAAACTAAATCAGCCAAAGTTTTGTGTGCCTTTAAGAAAAGACTCCAAGACCTACCTTTATTTTTTAATATATGCTTTTTTCAAGCATATTCAGAGTAATTTATATTACAAAAGGTCCTTTCTGGCTGAACAACAGCTTTCAGTTTCAAATGCCACCTTTGTTATCACAGACTTTTATACAATTCAGGTCTTTTTAGCAGGGTCCAGAACTAGCTCAAGTCATCACTAGGTCTTGCAACATGGACCATGATACTGTATAGAAAATATATATAAATATACACATATCGTCTTTCTAGTTCTTGTGATAGTTCTGGAACCTTCTTTTTTTTGTTTTGTTTTTGTTTTGTTTTTGTTTTTTGTTTTTCTTTAATTGCCCTTTCTGTTTTTTCCTCACATTGCGCCTGCTCTTTCCCTGATGCTGCTCTCCGAAATTCAGTGCCTAGGAAGAGATGGATCGTCACCATGAGTGTGGTAGTGGCTGATGGAAGGGGTCAGGCCCATGCAGTGCTGCCTGGTTCTTGACAGAGTACTGACAAGGACGCTGCTTTTGCAGCTGGGATCTCTTTGTGTCAGTGTCTACAGCTGAAAGCAGCCCCTGCCCACAGAGACAAAGGATTTATCCACACATGAACAATGGTTAAGTTAGCAAAGCATTGGTTATCCTTGTACAAAACAATCCTGATAAAAGTCAAAGCTGAAAGGCAGCATTTGCACAGAACACCTCAGCTCTCTTGCTAACAATAAGAAGACGTTTTAGAAAAACAATAGCACCTTTGATGTACTTCTTGAGTGCTCTAACAATGCACAGGAAAGAGCAAGAGCAATTAAAGTATGGATCCATCTGAGATTGAGTAATGCACCATGTGCTGCTGACAGTGTCAAGTAGCTGTGGAGAGCACTGAAATGGTTGTACATCTCCATAAGGAAGAGCCAACAGAGATTTGATTTCCAAAAATAAAAGGCAAGTTACTGGTATCAAGTGCTAATATGGGATTATTGACCAAAATCATCTCTGTTCCCCTCATACCTATTCTTGTAGCAGATAGAAACCTGCCTTTGAGGTTCTTCAACACCCCTAATTTTAAGAGATCAGCTTCAGTCGTCATCATTTTAACCAAGCAATTTCTCCTAAAAGATTGCAAGGTTTTTGCATGGAAGGAGGAGGGAAGAAATAAGAATGAAAATTAGATGGCCATTTCTGAGAACTAGTTTGCCTATTTTGAGAATTCAAGCAACTTTTTTTTGCAGGATATGGCTGGATTTTGTACCTGGTCCGCTCAGCTCTCCTCCTGTCCCTTAAAGGATCTCTTCAGCTTCAGCCACGGTTGAAAAGCTTCAGCTGACAGAAAGCATCCCAAATGAAGAGCTGAGTGTGACCTGGTAATTTAAAATTAGACACAGTGCATATTCAAATGAGAACTGGTTGCTGCTGAGAAGAGCTGTGGCAGGATGGCACCATGCTCCTTCTAAGGCCCAGCTCAGCCTGGGTCTGTGAGCACATGGTTACATATCTGGGTTGAGGCTCAAACTCAGAGCTCAGAAATGTCGTTGGTAACTCTTCCTTAGCTTTTGAAAGAGCAAATATCACCACTGGGCTGACAACAGTCAGGAAAATTTTGGTCTCAAAGCAGATGCTTTTCTTCCCAAGATGTAAAACCCCAGGATGTGAGAAGAGCTGGTGTTTTGTATGCAGACCCATGCTCTGTGAATGCTGTTCTAGCTAGCAACAATCCTACACAGCTGATAAAATAAGACACTAATTGTTGTATTTATTCCCCTGTGAAGGTACACTCTGGCACTATTAATTGTACTTAGTCACAATCTGTGCATCACCTAATTGTTCTCCACAGAGCTGAAGAGAACCAAATATTTACCCACATGAATTTATTAACACCAAGTCATGAATCATAGTTCTACAGTGTGTGTGTTTTTTTTTTTTTTAAAGCAGGAAAAAGCTGCAGAGAAGGAGATGTGAAATGGCATTTGGATGTCAGGGTGCGGGCTCGCTGGGGGCTGGGGCCCATGGGCTTCCCACAGGGTATGAGGGCAAAGACTCGCAGCCCACGTCTGTCCCCACATCCTTACCTAAAGTAGGATGGGCTGGAGGCATGGGCACAGCTTCGGCGCTGGTCATAGCAATGGGTGCTGCAGCTGTTGGGCCTGTGGCCTGCTCACACCACCAGCAGTGGTCAGCAGCCTTCTTTGAGGAGGCCAATGTGGAGTTGGCTCCATGCCTTTGTTTCAGCCCATCTGAGTGCTCAGGGTGATGTTTTGACTCTATTTATCTTTCAAGCAGATGGAGCTTACCAGTTGCACCACTTGGAGACACTCCTTCTTTAAGACTACCCTGAACTGAACACATGAGCTGGCATTCCGCTAATAAACTAGTAGGGTTAATTGGGTTTCCCAGCATGTCCTACAGGAAATGTACCAAAAATACTTTCTTAATAATACACAAGGTAGTAAACTCTGCGAGCAGAGTCCTTGAGTCTCCCAGATAATTACCTTTGCCTCAAGGCTATGGGATGGGCTGAAGGCTCACATTAATCCCCATTTCTTCCAGATATATCTGTCCCTTTATGCCATGTGACAGATGACTGGATCTTCTGGCAGGGAGAAAAATTCCTCTCTTCTCCTTCAATGGGAAAGGACACTTATCTTTTAATACACTGCAAAATATGTAAAAGCAATGTGCTTTTGGTCACTTCTTTTGAAGGTCTGGAAGATTCAATTTCATTAAAAGGAGTTTAGGACTTTGACAACTTTCAAGTTAGTTAAAAATAGTGCAAGTCCTCTCTCTAGATGAGCAGCAGTCAAATTTACAGTCAGAAAGTTGGTAGAGGGGCTACTCCTCTGTATTGCAAAGCAAGTCTTACCCGGGGGCACGTACGCTCCAGCCTCCAGATGGGATTCTCACTTCGTTTCAACCACAAGTTTCCTAAGAGACTTGAACACACAACACGAGGCCTACGATTTGGAGTGCAGCCAACAGGCATTAGGATCCATGACGATCTCCTTGTGATCCTGAATTAGCAGTTCAAGGGAGGCTGCAGCACAAGATCTGTCTGAGTTACAGCAATGTTATTTCCACCTTTGAACTGGAATGACTGGAGCTTTAAACACATTTAGCATACTTTTTTCTTGTTGCTAGAGTTTTTTAATACAAATGTGTAATTGTCAATAGAGTACTTAAGCTCTGGATCCGTGTGTAATGAATTTTGAGAGGATGGTTGATGTAAAATATTTGGTGTGAAACCAAGGAGTTCTACTCCTCTTCAGTAATGTTTAATGGCTAGTCTAAGTTTAATGCTCCAGCCAGGTGGGCTTGGCTCTGAATTACCCTTTTTGAAAGTAAACCAGACTTAATGAATATGCAATAAATGCCATTTACCATTATTTCTGCCACTTACTGAAATTTTTCACTATCTTTCAAGAGAATATTATTATTACTGAAGGTGACTTCTAAAGTAAAGTTCCTATAGCCTTATTTATTCTTCATTTGCTAAACCCACGGCATATTTTACAAAATAAAAACACATTCCTATACACAGTGAGGCATTCGAATATCCTGTGTGAGCTTATATTTGGTAATTCAAACTCTTTCTTATTCCCTTGGAAGCTATTCAGCTCCAAAGACTAGAATATACAGTATGGAGAGAAGAGACAGGATTCTCTTTTGTCTTCGCATTTGGTAGCCTAGAAATACAAATCTAATTCTTATCTAGGAATACTTTTTTTTCTATAAACCAAAGTCAAATATATTTGGTTAAATTACTTAAAACACAAAGCACCGTACAACCAAATGTGAATATGCTAGAAGTCCAAGAGATGAAGTATCTTGCTTCAGAAATTTAAAAACATGAGGCGTAGCAGTTTTATGTTCTTGATGATACTTCAGAGCAGCAACCTCTCCAGAAGGGACCCCCAAAAAACCAAATTATTATTTGTAAATACTGTGGGTTGGCCTCATTAATAACGTACTACTGAAGAAATTATCTCAAAATATCACTAAATACATTGAAATATAGTTTTCTTTCACCACTGCTTGTGGACACCTGTGTAGTATCTTTTCATAGATTACCACCATATTTCAATTGACAGTGAAAATATATCACCAATTAATTTTTTCTGGAAGAAAAACTCCCTAGAACAAAAAAAAAAAAATCATTATCTCAAGAAATGGCTCTTTGTAACATGAGGGAATGAACATGCTGAGAACTTTAGTATATTTTGTTTTTTTTACTATAAAACCAAGTTGCTGGCACGTCCAACTATTATACAGCTAGTTCACCAAGCATTTTTTGTTTCACATTCAGTGCTCTGCTTCTAGAAAACTTGACTAACATCTCCATCAAAGAGAACAGAGCATGTGTAGTATTCCATAGTATCACGGAAAATAGACTCACAAAGTGACATCAGTTCCCATCTCCCAACAGGCCAGCAGCAGTAGTTATGGAGCAGAGGTTCTGCTGTCACACTGGCATTTCTGACATGATGTTCCCTCCCCCATATGACCTACAAATCTTGTTGATACCATGCCCTTTGGTCCTTGGTGGACCACTTTCCAGTGAACAAAGACTGATTTTTTCTCTAAATCTCCATGAGTTTTTTTTGTCCTGAACAATGTCGAGCTGGACTGAGAGCCAAAAACCAGAATTTGTCTTCCTGGTCCTTCAGGTGGGACTTGAAATCAGTTCTTTGGATCAGCTCAGTGCAACCCAATGGTGCCATCTTCTTTCTCCTTGCTTTTCTTTGATGCTTTTGGTTGATTGTTTGGGGTGTGTTTTTGTTTTTTTTTTTCCAAAAAATATGGATTGTTCAATAATTTATTGAAAAACATTATTTTCTGTGGATAAATCCTCTTCTACTGCCACCAAACACTGATCCAATCACTGTTCTATAATTTAGTGTTGACATCCTTTTACTGAGCTGCATATGTGATAAGGAAGTTGGGAGATGAATGGGAATTTTTGTTAACTTGCATTAAGTCAGTTCCGTTAAGTCTTGCATCTTTTACTTCAAGGACGTCAGTTAGATTTTTCTGAAATGCAAATAGTCATACTTCAAGACAGGAGCCATTTAAATGTGAAAAATATTTGCTGCTGAGAGAAATCAGAGACAATGAAGAATACAAGTCATCATAGCACATGACACAGACAAATCCTTTGGAAAATTCCTCTGTGTTGCTCTTGCCTGGATCAAAACAACACAATGAGTACACAAGTTCTTGAGACATCTCTGCATTTTAGTAAAATAACCCATCATCTGGTAACAAAAAATATTCCCTAAGCACTCCTGATAATGAGAAGGCATTTGAAATGTACAAGCAATGCATGTTTGCAAAAGTGAACAAACTCAGCAATGCATATTTATTTGGTAGGTAGTGGTGAAAGAGGGCACAAATGTTGCAGTTCTTAGCATCAATAGCAACACTCCAGTTTTTCCCTCCAGGAAAATAGTTCTGATTGTTGGATCTGCTGCCCGGATCATCCTTCTTCCCAGTGCTGTTCGAGAACTGCTGAGATGAGCTGTGCAAACAGAGCGTCAGTGACTCCAGGCAGCAGTCTGAATGGAGACTGGGATCTGAGAGCCAGACTGTCCAGACCTGGCAGCTTGATGAATCTAATCTCATCCTTAGCCTCCTCATGCACATTTACATTGAGATTATGTGAGTTTTCACAAAAATAACAATAATTTAAAAACTGAGGACTAGAACTTTCATGTTTGCTGCTTCTTTTTTCATGGTACTGTATATTACAGTACCCTCTATCGTTTACAATTAATTCAGAGTGCGCTTGGTACCCTCAAGCCCAGGAAGGCAGTTTGGTCAGTAAGAAGCATTTCTAATGAGATAACTTCTGTCTCAACTCCTGTCAGTGTTCCCACTGTAAAAGCCAAATTTTAATTTATAGTGACAATAATAATCACTATGTGTTTAAAACTGTACATTTTTTCTGTCATAGTCACAAAATGCCTTCTCCCATGAACTTTCTTTGGCATTTCCTTTTTCACTGGGGATTTTCAATGCCAAATGAATCACAGTTTTCCAGTAGGTCCCATAGTATCAATCTCATTTAGTCCTGTAGAGAGGAGAGCTTACCAAGGTTTCAAAGGTGGCAGAAGAGAACAAAGAATTCCTGAGAAGACAGGTAAAGCTGATTTTCTTTTTCCTGAATGCCTTTTAAAACTATAAGTTCCTGAAAATTGCTGCCATTCTATATTTGTTTGAAAAACTGACATACAGTTAATGGCTGGGTGCATGATCCTGTACCCAAACTTGGCAGGAAGCCACGGAGTACCACACTTGCACAGCAGCAGCACATATTCTGAGAAGGAAATCAGAGGGCATTTGTAGGAAGCCTCAATCTCAGGATTATTGCTCTGGATCAGACCATTCAATGTCATGATCCATATGGGTGATTCCTACAGCAGAACAGGGGAATGAAAGATAATTGAGAATGCCATGCAAGGCCAAGCTAGCACCTAAACTCTTCTGATCCCATCTGCCTTGTCTGCAATTTTTCTGCTTCCCAAGCATCACATTGCCACAAAACTTTCCTAAAATGTGCTAACATGGTAACTGAACTGCATCAGCTCACAAAAGCACCAGCACAACCATAGTGACACATATAAGGCTGTAGATGACACAGGCTGTACCTTTGCCACAATTATAGCACTCTGGCCATGACATCCTGCTGGATTAGAGAGGTTCTGCCTCTCCCAGAGCTCTCAGAGGCTGCGCTGTTCCCAGGGCCATGGAAGTGAATGGTGATAAGCAGCATTCAGCACCAGT
This sequence comes from Numida meleagris, assembly GCF_002078875.1. Classification (NCBI taxonomy): domain Eukaryota; kingdom Metazoa; phylum Chordata; class Aves; order Galliformes; family Numididae; genus Numida; species Numida meleagris. The sequence goes on along the minus strand of NC_034410.1, from coordinate 24,261,464 downwards.
TTCATTATGACTGACATTTTCCAGATCAAGCTTTGTTACAGGCTATTAGGAGGTGGCAGTGAACTGCAAAGATGAGATTTCCCTGTGTCGTGACACTCCCACAAAAGGGTGGTAACTAAAATGCAGGTTTGCTTTAAGAACTGTTTATTAAGATGCTTGGCTCTATTCAGAGCCTCCTTTGCAGGACAGGACTGTCGTAAATAAATAAATAAATAAAAGATCCTCCCCTCTTTCCAGCTCTAAAAATTTAGGGAATTCCACCAGAAAGTCCTGAAGATCTGAGGTTCTTCAAGCATGCAGCTGGTCACGCCTGAGCAGGTACCACTCAAATGGAAAGATCAGTCTAGGTAGATAGATAGATAGATCTATGCAAGGAGGAGGATGAGTGGCTAGAAATCAACTAATTATGACTGATTCATAATTATTAGGGAAGCTTACTGATCTGTGGCTGGCTTGGGAAACAACTGTGGAATTTCCTTAAGAAAGTGAGAAACAAGGGTGGTCTCACAGGCAGCTGTGGGCTCACTCAACTTGTAGAAGGCATCCATTCATGATGACACCACTGCCCGCAGGATATGAGAACCACTTGTCTGGGCAGCAGGTAAAACCACACACACCCTTTGCAACTATCTCTGGCCCAGTATTTGACCCTAAAAACCACAGTTCCACAGCAGACATCCATCTGCCAGCACTGGGTGAGATTAGACCACCCTGAGTCATGAACAAAATACATCAGGGCCAGAATCCAGCATCCTTCCTCTGGGCCTCACTCACCCTGCCTCAGGAGGCAAGAGAGGAAACCAAGACCGCCACAAAGCTCTCCTCATTTCTCTGGGCTGAGATTTTTACACCTTGCTTGCATGGAGGTTACTGTAGCCTCATGACCACACTTTGGTTTTCAGGCAAAAACCATGTTCAGAAAAAAAGGGAACAGAATAGTCTGAATGTTTCGATGGTTTCGTTCCTTAAAAAAAAAAAAAAAAAAAAGCATGCTACCACAATGACAGCATTCCTTTCAAAATCTATGTGCAGCTGGATTATTAGGGGAGACATAACCATACCCTGTAGCTCAGTGGGATGCGTCCATTAGATAACATTTCAGTACCTGTACTGAGCCACAGACAATGGCAGAAAAGTGGTGTGCATCTTTCCCTGTCTGTTCTGCACTTTCCTGTTGTTCTCTGCAGATTCTGTTCCTTTGGAGTTTCTGTAAGGCAGAGATGTTATTCCTGGAGCCCACAAAATGGGGGAGTTTCCAACTTTTAAGGCAGTTTGTGGAAGTTTAATGCAGTCTTATGCATTTATATTAAAGAGAAACCTCAGAGCTTTCTCAATGGAAGTAAGGCACTTGGGAAGAATGGCTTTGATCCGCATTATAAAAGAAGAGAAAACAAAAAGTGTAAAGTGAAGGATGAAAAAAAAGCTGATGAAAACTGATCTAAAACCTGGTCCCATTGAAGTCCAGAATGGGCCTGACTCACCCAATTCACTTTGCTGGTCCAGGTCATGCTCATGAGGACACAGTAAGAAATGTCAAATCTGATGGGGTAATGAGCACCTTGAACAGGTTTTGTGTTATCTTATTAAAGAGCATATGACTGTTAATGATTTCTCCAGCTCTTTTTCTTTCCTTTACCCCTTTGTTAAAGCTTACATAATAAGATTTAATGCTGGGTATGTGTGAAATTATTGCCATTGTTAGGTCCACAGGGCTACAATTGTCACTTTTTTGTAACCTGCGTGATTCTTCAGTGGGAAACAGCAGCCTATAGTGTGTGTTTTGCTACTGCACTAGTGTTCTTCAAACCATTTCCTTCTTAGTGTGGGTGTCTCATTACCCTGTAAATGGAAAAAACGTTCTTGCATCTCTATCCACTGCCGAGATGGGTTTTGTGTGGCACAGGGAGTCCTGCAACCATCTGAAAAATAAAAGTATAAGACACTTTGAAAAGCTACATTTGCAGAAGGACTTTCCAAGTGATGGGAGTTTAGAGGTTTTCGAGGCCCACAGTCAAATGAATACAAGAGTGAACAACAAAAAAAACTGCTTTGTTCAGAGAGTGCCAGCAACCTGTTGGAGGAATTCAAGACTTTACAGCAGAGTTTAGTTTCCAAGAGAAAAACTTTTGTTATTTTCCATGCTGAGAATTAATTCACACACTGATTAATATTGAGTGGCAATATACCAAAGGAACACAGATATTTTTGTTAACTCACTGTCTTTCTGTGTGCTGAAGGTCAGTTGCCAGCTTTGTCCCTTCAGTTCATGGATTGCCTCCCTATCTCAAGGGCCCTGAATCCCACCAGGCTGGTTTGTGCCATGTGGGAGCATTGTCTCAGCTGCCAGGACACATTTCTTAGGCATGGTCTGCCAGTGGGACCATGCAAAGGGCATGGATAATCTTAAGTCTTCCATTCTCTTTGAGAGAGCCGGGTCATGCCAGGCTTGCATCTAATTAAGGGCTATTTGCAGTTTGTGCACTTTCAATCTAACTGCTTGCATTTTTTTGTGTGTTCAGAGATGCAGTGCAGCACTTCAGCAGAGGAGAATCCAGCAGAATTGTGGTATCCAATCACTAAAACTGTTTTTATCAACTTGGTGACTGTCTCCAGCTGGAATACAGTCACACATTTATTAGTTATGTGAACCTAATTAAAATGTCCAAAATGTTTCCCACTTTCAAAATAACCCCAATAAAGAAGAAGTTTACAGATCAATAACAGTTTCAGGTTTCCTCTTGCATTGTTCTTTCTGCATTCATTCTCTGCAAAAAAGATAGACTGCAGCAGATGGCTACATTTCTTATGTTCATCAAGGCAAGAAAGAGAAACACGTATGACAATAAAAGTTGTACAAAAGGCAAGTGTTTTGTATTTTACAATTGAATATATTTTATGGAAGACATTTATGGCGCAGGAGAAGCAAGACTCTCCAGTTTATAAAGGAAATGAAGTCATAAACATTTCCAAGTCAGCACAGAGAACCCAGGCTCCTTTATTCTTTGTTTAAATTGTGAAGAATGAGAAGCTATCAAGAGAGATTTATGTTAAATATAAGGAACAATCTATATTCCTTGATTAAATCTGACCTTTAACTAATGGAGGAAGAGAAACAATAAATTGGAAACACATTTCAAAGGAGACATCCTTAGTCAGGTTTTCTTTTCCATCTAGGGGCTTCATCTACAAACCTTTGAAGGCACACAAGTCTTAATTCTTTGCCATTATGGAGCACAAGAACTTGAGAAAGATATGAAGATAAATGATGAGTCATTGTGTGACTTAGGAGAAACTTTTCTACTTAATATCAAGTTGGAGTGTTTAAATATGTTTTCTTCAAAGAAAGGATGGCATCTCACTGAACAGTTCATATTATAGCCCAAACAGCCGGATAACTTTTTTTCCCTGATTTATGTAACCTATTGTAGTTCTCCCTAAGCTTTCTGAAGACAGAAGCCTTTCACAAAGTTCCTGGTTTTATTCTTTTAAATTTGGGTGACTACTACAAGATTTAAAAGATATGACCTTGACACGTTGTGTAGCAGCTCTGATACTGCACTGAATGCAATATCAGGATCTGGGGGAAACAAAGCCCAGCCCACTCTGAGGAAACTTGCCATGACTTCTGGCTCTGGCATACAGTCTTGTTTCTGCCTTTCCACAGAACATGTCTTGGTGTTTCCTGGCTCTTTACTCATACTGTTACAACCTCTAATAGTACACAACTTATTGTCTTTTCCATTGCCACCTTTGTTGTTGATGCTCTACGTGTTGTTCAGCATCAAGAGGAGATCCCATCAACTCATTATTACTTTGCTACTCTCCGTCACTTGAGAGGGTTGGCTTCCTTTCTCTTGGGCTTCCCACCCTACACTCAGCTGCCACAACTTTGTCAATCAGAGGCTACTCTTGTAAAAGCTGGATGGTTACAAGTCTACTTTTCAGCAGGAGCTAAGCTGTTCAGCTATGGAAATGACCTAACTTGGATTCAGCTCAAACTTTTTCTGAGGTGTGAAAAGGCTGGGTTCATTTCTTCTTGCCAAGTGTTGCCATCTCTGAATTTCGGAGTTCAAATAAGCCAGAAATAATGTAATTCTTCAAAGTAAGCTCCTGTTTCTGGATTTCTAGTGTGTTGTGGAGGACCAAAAGTTCTGAGATAGTTTGCTCAAGGATTAACTGCAGGAAAAGAAAAATAAATAAATAAAAATCACATTTGTCTGTGTCTTGGATAATTGGTACTGTAAAGTTTTAGTCTAGGAGCAAGCAACAGCCAAAATTTGGTGGTTTTACAGCTCTTAATGATGCAGTATTTCACATTTTTCCTCAGTGAGAAAAGCTCATGTCCTCTTGGATAGAGGCATTCCTATCATATGAAGAAAGTTATCAGAGGTTGCCTTAACCTGCCAGGACTCTGTGTTTGATGGGTCTTGTTAGGCTCTCAGGTTCCAGTCAAAACACCATAACAAAAATAAAAACCTTCTGGAAAACCAGCAGCACTACTGCAGAAAAGAAAGCAGTGGGCACCAGGTGGGAGAGTGTCTGTTTCAGACCATCTAGTAGGCAGAAATACTCAGGAAAGCCCTATTACGTCACTCAGTGTTGTGATTACATCTCTCACTGATGTCGTCTATGTGCCCTATGATTAAAATCTCAGCAATGACTGAACTACGTTAACTGGGAGTTTACTTGTTATGTGACATATTTATATAATTTCAGCATACAGCACTAAGAAAACAAATTAATTTGCCCACGCATGATATAATGATGCTTATTAGCTGTAATCACAACTGCTTATGAACACAAACTATAGCACATCATGAATACTAAGAGAAAACACCAGAAGCCAAACAATGTGCTGTGACAGATACATCTTATTTTACAGCTAAGGCATAACAATCCACACAATGCTTTTCCTTACTGCATAGTAGGAGGTGGCAGTGTTATTCAAGAGACATGCAATCAAAACATAACTTTTCTTCGTCTGCTTGTGTCAGGTGCATTCGTGATGTCTACTGCCAAAGCACCAAAATACCTCCCAACTTTTCATGACCCCATACAACAGTATCTAACAGTCTCCTAGTTTTACAGTTAGAAACAGAGAGGAAAGACAGCTTGGTTGAGGACATAGTGAAAGTCTGTGGCAGAACAAGAACGTGACAAGGGTCTCTCTGACCAATCAATTACAATTTTAGCAAGTTCTGAAATATGGTAGAGTAAGTAATCTGAATTGTGTGACGAAGGTGGGAATGTACACTTTTCATAGTATTCAGAGTAATATTTAAGTGACACAGAAGATACACTTACCTGTTAGTACTGAAGGTCATAGATCTGTAGTTATTCACGATGTGCCAAATACTCACTGACAGTATTTCAAAGTACTCTCTTGAACAGATAAAATGTATTTCTAGAGACATTTACATCCACATACCTTAGCCTCCCCTCTTTCCGGAGGAGCCCTCTGAAGCTGCCTGTGTCTTCTCAGAGGCAAAGGAGAGCTCACCCTATGTACGCTACCTACACAGAGGAGTCAAGCAGCAGGGATCCCACATTGCCCCAGCTGTATCGTAGTTAGATTTCTCTTTTCCACTGCCCAGATAACAGTAATTAGGCATACTGTGAATGAGATATAGCTGTTTAGGCTGCAAAAGATGCTCTGTTATTTTAGGTTTGTCCTACTAAGAAGTAAATTGGAAGGCTACATTCAAAAAAAAAAAAAAAAGATTTTTTAAAATTATCTTTCATTGAAATATATCTATATTATTTTGCTTTGAACTGAGAAACAGAAGATAGGAGTGCTTTATACTGCTGTAGCTGTAATTTGAGTGTAACTCATTTCACTGTGTACCACTAGAGTGCCAGTTGCATCAGTGCTAGATGTTTCAGTTTGGAGCTTTATGATGTTGCTCTTGCTGCACTTATTCATACAGAGGTCAATCTCATCACCTGCTGTCACACCATTAGTGTTAATGTTTGACTTTTTCTCTCTGCTGCTCTATACCTCACAAGGTTATAGTTACAGACATCTCTTCTGCGAGTCCCAGTCTTCAAGGGCTTTCTTCCTATAGGCAGTCCTGTTTCCATGAAGCTTCTTGTTCCTTACTAAAATAAAAGCTTCCTGCCACAGTACAGGGGAGAAAAGTGAACGCTGCTTTTAAATGCATGAAGATCTTCCTTAAAAGTTGTTCACACCTCTAAGTCTGCAATGTAAGTATGTTCCACAGACCGTAAATTAGGCCTTTCAGTATAGCTTACTTCTTTCCATATTCTTAAAGGCAGTTGAATTTGCTGCTTTGAAAAAAGTCTTCTGCAATAATTCTTCCAAAAAACTCAAATTGATGCTTTGGTCAGTGTCACATGATCTGGAAAATGGCTGGTTCAAACAGCTCACTTCATCTGTACCGGTACAGCAGGAGCTTGGCCAGGCTGGTGACAGAGAGGCGATACACAAAGGCTCCAAGTGCCATATGGAAGTAAGCAAGTTAGAGATGGGTGAACCACAAAATTCATACTTCTCTTGATGTACTTTAGTTTTCATAATCTTTTTATACATTTATATGTAAATTTATACAAATAATTAGTTATTGCGCATGAGAAGAAACTGCAAAAAGGGTGTTTCAGAAACCAGATTGAAGAATTTTAAGGAATAATCCACTACAGAAATAGATTTAAATAGGATATCAAAGTTGAGATAACTGCTTCCAGCAAGAACTAAAATAACACATTAGCACCATAGTCATACTCAAGGGAGATCCCTAAGAATGGGCTGCAATCCATCCCTGTTTTGTTGAAAATGCACATTTACATGAGATACAGATTTTAATCCCACTTAATTCAGTAGGTTGTTAGCTGAATAACCTCTTGTAGATAGAAAATTGTAATTTCCAGTTATTTATATCCAGGGTTTATTGATATCAGCAATTAATAATCCTAAACATAGCAGTATCCTGCCCATGTCTGTAAACCTTGAAACCTTGCCTGAAGCCACCCAAAAGGTAGATACCTATTAACAAATTACCTAAGATAATATCATTTCTCATGACCATGTAAGTCATAATTTCTCACTGAAAATTTGAGTGGAAGAGTTTGGGTGCAGGAGCAACAACAAAATACCAGAAAGACTGTGTAAATAAATTCCAGGTTTTTTCAAAGTGTAGAAAACATAATTCTGTTGTAAAGTACTGAGATGCAGTAGGTTAAAAGGATGTGTTCCATTTTCAATAGCTATCATTTGTTTCGAAATTGAATAAAGAAATCATTTTAATATCTGTTCTTTACACAAGAACAACCTCTCATAAATGGTCTATTATTTATTCCTTCAGACTTTATTAAATATACAACATTGCCTGCATCCTGCAGGTTACTTACTTCAGCTCATTATTAGAGACAAATGCAATTACCTTTAAACAAATTTGATACATACATACATTTTTGAGGACATAACCATTGTCACTGTGCTGGAAAACAGAATTCATCCCAAGTTCTTCAGAACACAAATGCCCAGAGAGAATCACCTTAAAAGCTGATGGCAGCTTGGTTTCACGTAGTGACTTTCAGTAAGTAAGCAAGCACAGCTAGAGCTGTCTAAGTGCACCTTTGGGCAGTGGGCATGAATGTTCATGTTGCAAATGCTTTGGTATTTTTGGCCTCTTATCTACGAAAAGAAAACAAGACTGAAAAAAGTTTTATCAAACTATCACAGCAAAAAAAAATTGAGTAAGATTTCTATATATTGCTTAAATGATCAACGTGTAGTACTGTAGATAACTGACTCATCTCCATAAATCAAAGCAAGGCTGTTCTCGAGCAGCTCCGTTCTGCTACCCAGTGCCAGGCTCTGGGCATCAATTTCCCAAGGACCATTACTTGTAGGTGCCTGCCACTGTCACAAGTAGTTTACACACTGGCATAAGTTTTTTCTCTCTTACATCAGTGATATATCTCCTGAAATATCTCTTCCCATAAAACTCTAATTTAGTGAAGTCATTTATCAGTGACAGTACTCTAGCTGAATTTGGAGCCAATGCACTGCAGTTCACCAAAGCTAATCGAGACTTTCCTCTTGCTTTAGGACAAAGCATCTATATCAAACTTTGCTATAAGCAAGTTTCCCTACGTGCATTCATCTTTCAGCTTTACTCCGTGCAATTTATATTAGAGTAGCTGCAACCATTCCACCCAGACCAAGGTAAACCCCAGTACCTCTCACCTGATTGTCTCTGCATCTGCCCAAAAGCTCAGCAGATTTCTCCCTTCCTTGCACTTTTACATTCAGGTATAAAATGCAGGTTGGCACTGCAGAGCTTTGGCTTGTTAGCAGTAAGAGGAAGAGAGACCAGTGGTGACACAAGAACTCTGCAGAAAAGCTGGATGAATCATTTTGAGACTGGTTCCTTCCAAATGTGAAATGCATCCAGCACAAACGCTTAACACCCTAAGATAAGGCAGGGTGTGATAGCAGTTAGAGCACCTTAGAGTGGCAGCTACATTAAAAGTCATCCAGAGAGTGTTTGCACTAAGAAAAGCTTGATAATACATTCTCTGTCCTTCCTGGTTAGTGCTATCTCACCCCTCTGCAAGCAGAGTCCCTCTATCACCCACACAGTCTGAAGGAGCTTCAGCTGGCTCTCCTTCTCCTTTTATCTTCCTTCTTCTCTAGGCTACAGGTTTTCAACAAATTGTTTTGTTTTCATAGAATCATAGAATCATAGAATCATAGAATCATAGAATCATAGAATCATAGAATCATAGAATCATAGAATCATAG
>NC_034410.1:24231412-24252610 GCF_002078875.1 Numida meleagris | reverse complement strand
CCCCTGCTAAGTGCAGGGTCGCCAACCACTAGACCAGGCTGCCCAGTTTTCTCTCTTCTAATCTCCTCTTCCACCTGTGAAAGTGTATCGAGCTGAGAGCTGAGAACCAGGCTTTTCCAACTTGCAGACAAAATGTCCACAAATGAAGTTATCCACCTGTAGCCAAGTGGGAATGGATGTGCTGAAAAACTTCATCATAACCTGCAGGTGAATATGACATGGCTGTCAGACAGGCTTTCATCAGCTCTGATCCTATCTGGCATGAAATACCATTCAATACTGCCTTTGCCCAGCAAAGGCTCCCATAAAAAAGCACAACATCCCACATAAATGGAAAAGCTAGAAAAATGAAATAGTTTGTATACTTTTTAATATCTCATTTACAAATGTATTCTAGGTTTTCACACCAAGATGCAATGAAGCAAGTAAAATCTACTTTATACGACAGAAAAATGAACACTTGAGTGATATATTTTTTGTAACTTTTTGAGTAATCTGCTTGCTAATCAGGATTGCTATAATTAAGGTATCTGGCTAAAACTGAATGGTTCCATTTAATTAATCTCATGTACTCTGTGAGCTCACACTGGTAGATTTATTTCTCATGGTACTTACATTGACATTTATATGTGATGTTAATTTCCTTGTGTCGTGTTAAATTACCTGTGAAATATTGTTTTACAGATTCTGATAAAAAATAATGTGATTGCTTAATTTGAAATGAAGTAAATTGACTTTGTTTTTACAAACTGATAAAATGATCTGCTAACAATCCCATCTCATTTGCAGCGCTGCTCTTCACTCCGAGGCCTGTGCACAACATTAGGAGTCAATCAGAGTGCTGGTCTGTCCTATATTATGTTCCCCACACAATTCCCTTGTGTTACTTGGGTGAACTAGAGCAGACACACCATAAAATATAAATCTTAAAATCAAACATTAGAGAGGTAGCTTGCAAGCATTTGTTCTGTCTGCCATGACCAGAAACAGCCAAGACTGGTACAGTGTGTTAAATATCTCCGGTATGTATTTAGTCCTTAGTTCACTGGTTGAAATGCAAAAAAAGCAAAACCAAAAATTTGGGGGGGGTTTGATAGTCAGATATTTTGTTTGACTCAAAAGTGAAATGGTCTGTTTAATTTTCAGGTAGGACTACCATAAAAAAATGTAAGTTAAGTAAATTATTAAATGAAAGTCTGAATAGAAACATAGAATCATGGGATCATTAAGGTTGGAAAAGACCACTGAGATCATTTAGTCCAACCTCAACCCGTGCCCACCATGCCCACTGACCACATCCCCCAGTGACACATCCACACGTTTCTTGAGACTCCACCACCTCCCTGGGCAGCCTGTGCCACTGCATCACCGCTCTTTCTGAGAAGAAATTTTTCCCAATTTCCGACTACCTGAAAGTCCTCTGGGGGGTTTCTTATCTAAGAAGTCAACAAACTTAGGATACTTTGCATAGCAGTTTCCTTCAAAGCAGCTGCCAAAAAAGGCAACCATCAGAAAATCAGGTGGAGTCTTTTTATATGAGAAATTCAAATACCATCAGACACTATCTCTTCCATATTCCTTTATTTTCTTGAAAACCCAGACATCAAAATTTGCAGACCAGAGCTCACTGCAATACCCAAAAGCTGCAGTGCACAGGAGGAAGCACATGCACCTATGGGTACGCAAACAAACTGAAGCTTGTTAAAAGTCCAGGCTGACTTCAAAAGGGGTAAGCAAATAATGGAAGACTGGAGCAGGGAGTGGCAGGGGGTGGTCTGGAATTTCCTTCCAAGTTCTACCTGGGGTTTGCAGCACGTTAAGCTGCAAGGGGCAATGAAGGGAGTTATGTTGCATCCCAGCTCTTTATTCCAGAGCTTCTGTTTTACTGACAAACAGCAGGTAAAACTGTGGGTAAAAACCACTGCAAACAGTAGGTATATGCAGATGCTTACTGAAGAGCTGCAGAAAGCGCTATCGTGACACCTATGAAACTAGCAGATTTACAGAATTTCTGAAGCACAGACTGAAAACAGAAGTATTATGAGAGACATCAGAGCTGCTCCTGGACTGAGCATGAACAAGCACAGTCAGCCATGACAAACTAGTGTGTGTGCAAGAAACTGATTAACAAAACATGCTGCGTACCTTCATCCTCATGGACAAATTAATCTGAAATGTGGAGAGGGACATAATGGATGATTCCCCATTTCTGTACCTCTCAGTATCTCAGCAGCACCAGGCTCCCCAGCTGTGGGGCTGGTGCCTGCTGGGCAAGAGAGGCAGTGAGAGCACTTCCCAAAAGCAGTGAAGCTGCCATGAGTCACTGTGATGAACAGCAAAGGGCAACAGCTTATCCTGTGAAGGACAGCTCTAAAAATGTTTTCCTTTTTCATCAGCAAAATGTTGTCCCATTGGAAAGCACTGAATTTTTCTGATAAAAGAAAAGTTTCAGGAGCTTGGGGCTGTAGAACAAAGCAAGGGCTGTAAACCTGTTTCTAAATGAGCTAACTGATAGGAAAGCAGGATGAGAGTGTTTTCCAAGGGCATGAGGAGTAACATGGTTTCACAACAGAAATTAGGTCAAATCCATCAGAGCTGGTATCTGGTTACCAGGGACCTATTCAGAACAGATACACCATTGCCATACATGTCATGATTAAAGGAAATTTAGAAGAACAAATAGGAAAAACATAACACAAAGAATGGGTCGTATTTGATATGGATCAAGGATGGGGCAGAAAATATCCAGCCTCCCCTGAAACAGACACATAGATCTGGTTTTGTGCAGGAATCTCAAAGATACCTTTTAAATAAGAGGCAGAGGGAGAGGAGAGAAGAGGAAAAGTAGAGGAAAAGAAGACGAAAGACAGAGTTCAGAAAGGCCAGTGATAATTAAGCTATGCTGCACCACCAGCAGGAGTCTGAACATGGGTCTGCTGCATTTCAGCCCTCAGCTCATTCCCTCCCTCTCCCTGACCCCACCAAACAGAAGCAGAGGGTTTAATCTAAAGGGATCTCCTTCTGTAGGGATCATCATCTTTAATCAATCTACATTTTGTGATGGTAAAGTGCTTCATATACCAAACCTTCAGCTAACCATAATATTTGAGGGAAATAGAGTTTTTATAAAACAGAAACTATTCTGAAGCAAGCTGAAGACTTTTTTTTTCCCCCAAAGAATATATTTTTAAATTATTTATTTGAATTTCAACACTGATCCATTAACTTATCAGAGATAATAGGGAACATGTTGCTTCTTGTGTTACAGTGCTAATGTATAGCAGTTGTCAGATTTGGTAATTTTCTGTTTACAGGAAGCCAACGTTTATCAGTCATTAGTCTCTATCCTTTTCATCCTTTTGCAGCAAGGAGTGATCTGTATTTTCTCCAGTGGAGTCACTGAGGTTTGTAAGCCACATAGCCTTGAATCTGATATTATTCACAATGGGAACGCTCTCTCAAATTAACTTATTGAAGAGAAATGTAAATCAATTATGTTTACAGCTCTCAACAAACAGAATTAAAATCTTCCACCAGTCTGCTTCCAGCTCCTAATCATCTGAGAGATTAACCCAGGGCCTGGGATTTGCAAGGGAGTATGAGATGAATTGGCTTGTCTTCATTATCGGACATGCTTCCATTATTCCCAAGGTGTCCTCAAAGAAACAGGCAAGCAAAAAATCCCCCCTTAAAATAATTATCCTTTAAACAATGGATAACACCCACCATCGTAGCTCAGGGCCCATGCGTGGGGTGTGTGCCTGTCGGAAGGTTGCTCTCTGGAGGCTGCCGACAAGGAAAATCCCAGGCCAAGAACACCTGTATGGTCAGAGCAGCTCTGCCAGCGTGCTCATGGGGAGCATGGGTAAGGGTGTGATAGATAGAAGTGCAGATCTTAGAAACAAGGAGCAATGGCCAAAGGGGTGAAGTTCTCAGTGCCATTATCTCCCCATTACAACATTTTAATTTTGACCCAGCACAATCCATCCATCAAGCCTACGGTGGCTGTGCAGCTCATGTCCTCCTCATCCTTACTCAAACCTTTGCTCATTCAGGAGCTTGGAAAATATCCATAGCCGACAGGCAGTACTGATATCTATAAACACGGCATTTACTGGCTTGTCACACTGGTAGAATGTCACCCCTTATTTATTTCAACCTTATAATCAGAAAGTCAGAATTACAGTAAGTGGAATCTTTTCTATCCTCTGTTTTAAAAGGTCTAATTATTTTATTACTCGTTGTATGTACATGCAGATAAGTAATAATTATTCTGAGTATTATCCTGCATAGTAGAGGCAGTTAATGCTCAGAGATAATAGCGCACAGACAGCTCATTATGCCAATTTGTACTAAAATAACAGGGAATTATTAATTCTTCTGAAGAAACTCGGTCGGGTTGGATAATAGCAATTTTCAATCATTTCTTTATTTGCTGAAAAATTAAACTCTGAGCAGCAATCATTTCTGTGATGGATCACTACCTGCTTTCATGCTGGATTCAGAGCAGAATTAGCCGTCCAAGTGATATGAAGACAAATTCACATAAAGCTACGCTAAAATAAGGATGATCCTGTTTATAAATGGCCTGTTTACAGGAAACATCAGTTATGATTTTGTGCTGCTGACAACTGGAAAACTCTGATGAGAGTGGGAAGGCCCAAGTTTCCCAGCATCACGGAACTGCACAAGGTCAAAGTACAGAAAACCAGTTGGGCACTGAGCGGGTTTGGTTTCTCCAAGACTGAGGTTATGCCACAAAACAGGAGAATGGCAACACGGGAAGTGACTTTCCTGCACCTGACAAAAATAAGCCAGCCTTATTCCTTGATGATCCCAAAGATCTCTGTGCTCCCTGCTGCACCAGCAGGCAGAGTGCCAGGGACTCCTGGCTGCATGCTTACATCCAAGGAAGGAATATAACTCACAGAGGAAGAACCAAAATAAATCCTCCATGGGCAAGGAAGACTTTCATTTCTAAGACTTTTTGTCTTGGATCCCTTGGAGTCTCATTCTGCAGTGAAAAGAGAAAATCACCACTATAATGAACAGCTTCATAGCTCACTTCTGTTCTTGATGAAATCTCATTCATTTGTGTCTTTTTTTCTGCGCCAGCATTTATCTGTATGCCCAGAGAATGGGAGGGTTCCCTCTCAACAGATGAAATGCTGTTCCTGCCTCCAGGCAGGCATTACAGACTTTGCAGTTCCTATCTCCCAGCACAGAGGAAGGTGAAGCTATTTGCCATTGGCATTGCTTTGTTCCTACACCAGTCACTGCCAGTGCTCTGGCCGGACCTGCAGCACTGACCCATTTCCTCACTGGCACAAACAACACGAGCCCAGCTCTGTGTGCACAGGTGAACTGTGCCACCACCTCCACTGTACCAGGGATTTATTGCAGGAAAGGTGATTTCCATTTCCTGGGCTCCAGATAGACGATGGCAGTGCTGGTTGCAAATCTTATTTCCACAGCACTGATGAGTCCCTTTTCTGTAGATTACAAAGGACATTTTTATCATCCGAGTTGCAGGAGCCAGCAACATAACTCACTGGAATCTAGTACCTCTATAAATATTTCATTGGAAGATGCCAACCTCTATAAATTGTTCATATGGCTACTTCCAAATGCTTCTGAACAAGTTGCACACCAAATGCATTACAAGGCCTTTGCTCTGAAGCCACAAAAAAGGCACTGTTTGTCCCACATGTTGGCAAAGGGAAGAGAACACCATCACAGCTTTGCTCGGGTGCACTCCTCAGCAGCACGCTGCCCCCGGGCTCTGGGACACCCCTGGATTTTTCTGACATGCCATCCAGGCGGTGCATCATGGAGAGAGCAGAAGAAACACTTGTTTACGGCAAAGGCCATCTCTAGCGATGAGCTCCATTCCTCAGACTTGATCCTGCTTCTCCATGCTGCCCAAAGGAAGCAGAGAGGGGGTGGCAGGGAGCAGGGGAGCAGTGGGGAGCAACAGCAGGCTGGCTCATCCCATTGCAACCTGCAGGGAAGATGTGCTGTGAGATACGTAATACATCTTAACATCGGCACTGGGAATGAGAATTGCTTCTAAAAAAATAAAAAAAACTTCCATCTGGGGGCTTGTTGTCCAACTTCATTAAAAATAGTGCATTTTTAATTTAAGATGTGACTTTTTCAGGATATTTTCTTTTAATAGTTGGTATTAGATGCTTTACCTGTTGCCCTGAGGCTGAAATAAACCAAACCTGGAAATGCTTTGATCTCAGATCTGTAAGTGCCTGAGAAGAGGCAGCAGTAACACACACCATCCTGCCACAAGGGCAAGATAGAAGAACAGTTCATAGGAAAGGAAAATCTGAGCACATCCACACCAAAGGTAATTTCCAAGAGACTCACTGGCTGCCTGAGATGGAGAGATAGGACAAACACTCATTTCTAATGCCTCTAGAATGTGTTAAAGATGTCAGAAAAGCTCACAGCTTCCTTGGAGTGACACTGGAGGCCCCTACTTTTCTGGGCAGCAGTGATCATAGAATCATAGAAGCCTTTGAGTTAGAAGGGGCCCTTAAAGACCATCTAGTACAACTCCCCTGCAATGAGCAGGGACACCTACAGCTAGATCATGTGCTCAGAGCCCCATCCAACCTGACCTTGAATGTCTCCAAGGATGGGGCTTCTGCCACCCCTCTGGGCAACCCATGCCAGTGCTTCACTACCCTTACCATAAAAAACTTCAAATCTTATATCCCATCTAAATCTCCCCTGTTTTATTTTGAAACCATTTCCCCTTGTCCTACCTCAACAGACCCTTCTAAAGAGTCCATCTTCTCATTTTTCTCCCCTATTCCATACAGGATGGATGTTTCCCGGTCCCCACCACCACAACCTTTGGGCCATGAAGGATGTAGCAGAGCTGTGATGTCCCAGTGATGTTTTCTTTAGAAAGAAACCAAACAGAAGCTAGAGCATATGGTTCAGCTTTTAATGACGACTAAGCATTATACCTTGTATTCCCAAAGCATCCATGTTAAGAAATACACTGCAAGGCATGCTGTTAATCATAACAGCTATTGCAAAACAGCCGTTGAATCCCACAGGTAGCACTGATGTTTCATGTTTATAGCTCTTCCCAGTTCCCTTTAGGCTCTTACAGTTTTGCTCTCACAAATAACTACACCATAACTAATCACATAGTGATCTGTTTTAATAGAAGGGTATACATGGCAGTGATTAGACCAAGCAGTGACTGTGCATCACATAATGTTCATGTGACACATCCACAGAACTGTACACACATCTCATTCCACATATTCTCTCCAGGAGTAAGCATAACACTATTCTTTGTTTAAATCTTTCTAACCAGTGTGGTATAGCCCAGGTATTTTCAAATTTGTAGCGTCTCATTCACTTATAAGAACTTCATACAGATGCCTTAAGAACCCCATTGGTGTTGGTTGGCCATGGGCAGCTGCCAGGTGCCTGCTCAGCCACCTGCTCGCTGCCCTCCTCAGCAGCAGAAACACAAGGAAAGTTCCTGGGCTGACATGAAGGCAGAGATGTTGCTCACCAGCCACCATCAGGAGCACAGCAGACTCAGCCTGGGGAAGATGAATGCAATGTACCGCCAACCGATAGAAGAGTAGAGCAGAAAGAACTGAAAAGATACAAAGACTGATGGATATTGGTTTTGAGAGAAATATCCACGTTGCATGATGTCAATAGCACATAACCAGCTTTCACAAGGGTTGCTCTAATGTCACACACCCCCAGGCATTCCAGGTCAATACCCCTTGCTTGCTTTTTCTCACTGCATAGCTTTTACCGAGTTATACAGTGAGCTCAGAAACAAGTTTTTATACTGACAGCTTGCAAAACCACTGTCAGAGTTTGAGATTAGGAATTTAACCAGTAAATTCCTGTAACATGTCTCCTGGTGCTCGCTACTGTTTGTTTTTTCTTCTGAGAGCTGTTTGCCACACTCTAAATCAGTGCTAGCTAGCACAAAAGGCACCATATCCTCAGCCTGGCTGCTTTTACTTCACAGCGGCTATTGGAACTGCTACTGAATAGCCAGGAGGGCAGCATGTGCTGTGGGAGCCAGCTGGCACTTGGCAGAGCCAGTGTGAACTGAGGAAAAGAAGAGAAAACCAAGAGATTAGCTCCATATGGCTTACTGATCTTGGAGCACCTCCATTTGGCGAAATGCTGCTTCTGAACTAATGCACACGTACTGGTGGGAAAGCACAATGATTTGGGCATGTCCTGTGACAGAGACATATGGCGTTTCTGCTATTAACAAAACAAAATCTATTGGCCAAACTTAACCAACCAACCAAAATGCAAATCCAAATGCAAAGTCTTGCACCTGGGTCGAGGCAATCTCCATTACCAATACAAGGACATCAGCCAGCAATGTGTCCTCACACTCCAGAAAGCCAACCATATCCTGGGCTGCATCAAAAGAAGTGTGACCAGCAGGGCGAGGGAGGTGATCCTGCCCCTCTGCTCTGCGCTGTGAGATCTCACCTGGAGCACTGCATCCAGATGTGTCCTCAATACAGAAGAGACATGGACCTGTTGGAGTGCATCCAGAGGAGGGCCACAAAAATGAACCAAAGGATAGAACACCTCTCCTATGACAACATGCTGAGAGACCTGGGGCTGTTGAACCTCAAGAAGAGAAGGCTCTGGGGAGATCTGAGAGCGGCCTGTCAGTATCTAAAGGGGGGCTGCAAGAAAGAAGGGGACAGACTCTTTAGCAGGGTCTATGGTGACAGAACAAAGGGAAATGGTTTCAAGCTCAAGGAGGGGAGATTTAGGTTAGATGTAAGGAAGAAGTCTTTTACAGCGAGGGTGGTGAGGCACTGGCACAAGTTGCCCCATCTCTGGAGACTTTTAACGTCAGGCTGGATCAGGCCCTGGGCAACCTGACCTAGCTCTGAATGTCCCTGTTCATTGCAGGGGAATTGGACTAGATGACCTTTAAAAGTCCCTTCCAACTCCAAGGATTCTCTGGTTCTGTGAAAACCCAAAGCCAATGTAGAGAAGATATGAAAAAAATAGTATTACCTCCATATAAAGTTAACACCCTCTAAGGAGACTGCAGAGAGGTGGATATTGGTCTCTATTCTCAGGTGATAAGTGATAGGACATGAGAAAACAGCCTCAAGCTGTGCCAGGGGAGGCTTAAATTGGAATGTTTCTTCAAAGTGTGTTTAGACATTGGAACAGGCTGCCCAGGGATGCAGCGGAGTTGCCATCCCTGGAAGCACTGAAGAGATGTGGAAGTGGCAGTAAGGGACATAGTTTAGCGGTGGACTTGGCAGTGTTTAGACTGATGGTTGGCCTTGATGTTTTTAAGAGTCTTTTCCAACCATTCAGGCTCTGTGACAAGCAAAAGGAGCTGCTGGTGGATCTGGATAGTTAGGGATGGGGCCATGCAGCCTTCTCATGTGTTCCTCCAGCACAGGGCCTCAATGCTCATAAACCCAAAAGGGATATTTCTCCACAAAGCTCTGACACCTCTTTGAACTCACTGTGTTAGGGATGTCTTCTGCCACTGCACCAGGTTTAAATCCTGTGACATAAAATAGCTTTAGTCTGGCAGAATCACACTCTTCAGTGCAGATGCAGCATTTTTTGAAAGGGCAATCTGTTGTGCTTAATACACAACATTTTTTGAAGTCTTAGAGCTGCTTTCAGAACTACTCCTAAGCAAACACTGCAACAATCTACTTAATGTAGCAGTGTGATCAGGCACACTTCATGCTTTGATCTGCAGTACAGAAGAGAACAGACTTCATGCAGTGTCTCTGTATCCATACCAATCACACACCCAAAATGAACAGATAATGCACTTGTGTTTTGCTACACAGCCATGCAGTTTTTGCAGTAGATTTTGCTTCAGGTAGCGAACTAGCAAGGGAAGACTCTCTCCCACAACTATTTAGAAGGTCAAGTCTCAGAATTCATATCCATGTCGTCTTAAAAAATGGATTATAGAGAAAACGCAAGTAAGTCTTAATTTAGAATACATCACGCTGTTCTCTGTAGGCACCTGATGATGATGTGCATGAGCTGAAGGGCTTGGAGCACTGGCTGTGGACAGGGAGCACTGGATCCTCCCATGCCCTGCAGCAAGTGGTTGCTCCTGTGCCCTCTAATGTCCAGGTCCTCCTCCAGCCCCCTTCCCATCTCTGCAAAGGGCTGTCCTGCCTCAAGGACTTTTTCCATCTTTTACTGTCATCTGTGTCCTTTGAGATACTGCTGAAAGAACACTCAAGTTGTAATCTCATGCACCGGAGGTTTTTAGTTTTTTTGTTTTTGTTTTGTGGGTTGAAGGATGGGAGGTGAGGAGTGTAAAGAGGGGGTCACAAAATGAAGGAGATGGCAGAGCTGGGAACAGAACAAGTCACTGCTACCCGAACTCTAGCCTTCATAGCAACAACAAAAAGAGTTTTCCTTCCTCAGTTTTACAAATCAAATGCAATGCTATAGTCTCCCTGCATGGCTGGGAAGGCTACGAGAGGTTAAAATGTTTCCTATCTCACGTGCTCCTTGTGAAGTTTGCTGAGCAGGTACGCTGGTGAGGAGCGAGACACCTAGTGAGGTCAGTGAAGCCTTCCTGAGGTCCAGGACATGGCACAGGGGCTTGGAAATGGCACACTGGGGACATTTTTAACATTTTTAGTAGGACTTGCACATAGTAAAGCACACCACAGTGACAGAAGTTGTCTGGGCAAAGAAGGGTGTTGTCAGGAGTGGTGGAGATGAGGAAACGTGCAGCTACAGTGACTCTTCATCATACTGACTGTCCCACCCCTGGGGGATCAGGAAGGCAATCCTGTAACAACTGCCCTGATAATAGAGAGCCATGTCGCTGTATTTGCACCAAAATCAAAGCCATTTCTTTGTCTCGAGTTACTGCTGAGCCTGCTGCAGACACACAGAGTGCCAGCAAGACAGCAGTGCTCAGCGAAGTCAAGATCCATCCAGGCTCTCTCTGATACTGCGTGTTGGGATGAACACGACGTGCTGGAATTACTGACTGCTGAGCTGAAAAACTCAGGGAACCTATGGCAGACAAGTTGAGCGTGAGGTGGAAGGTGCATTACGTGGCGATAGAAAAACTGAGCTTCCTCGAGTTGAACAGTTGAGTTTGCCTTTTTACTGTATCTTTGGACAGATCTGGCAGCACTGTGGGATTACTTTACAACAACATCTACACTTGATGAAGTTTTCCAGTGATAAAGGATTGCTGCCCTATGAGTTTAAGAAAGCAGAGATGTCCTGGGAGGGAACCACTCCGTGAACAGGAAACGTGGATTGTGATATACATTGAAACTGCTGAAAATGCTCCTACCAGCACTATGGTTTTAAAGCAGCAGGGATGCAGCCTCCATAAATGGGAGCAGATCATTCTCAAATATCATCATTCTCACTTCTAACACCAGCCATGTAAAAATACCTGCACCGAAAAAACATTCAGCCTCTGGTAGCAGTAAATACAAATCATCTGGCCAAAAAGGCGATATATGAAATTACAGTATTATCCTAATGGATTGTTTGAAAGCACCATGAATCAACAGCTGTGATGACACTTTCAGCTGTATGAAAAGGGTTATGCTCCCCTGAGAGGCTGCGTCTTTGAAAGCCTTTCTGGCACTTGGACTACATCTCCGGGTGAATGTAAATGGAAAGTTGATTATAGAAATCTAAAGCCCCTTACCTGTCTGGGAACTGAAAACAGCCTTCTTTTACAAGGACACACTCAGTGAAAAAAAAGGCTTTCTGTTTGTATGTATATAACTGAATTACTTTTTTAAAGGAACTGAGTTCTGTGCTTTTAATTAGGTCACGTCATCTCTTCACTCTGCAATAACCCGTAATTTGTCAAAACCGTTACAGCTAAACGAGAAGCTGTAATTGTTCAGGTATTTACCTGAGCCTTCACTGCATGTCAAGGCAGCCACAGCCTCAGAGAAGCTTGATCTTTGCAACACATTATCCATATCAATCCATAAAACACATCCTTGTCCCCAGCAATCACAGCTGTTTGAAAGAAGCAGGCAGCAAGGCACGCATCAAATGTAAGCTAAAAATGATGGTCTTGGGATGCCTACAGGCATTAAAACTGTAGTCCTCAAGATGTGTTACAGGCAACATAATGCCTGTGAGATCTGCTATTACTTCAGCTATATAGTAAACAATAACAGGACAGGGAGCAATGGCTTAAAACTTGTACATAGGAAGTTCTGTACTAACACATGGAAGAACTTCTTTAAGGTAAGGGTGACGGAGCACTGGAACAGGCAGCCCAGAGAGGTTGTGGAGTCTCCTTCTACGGAGATATCCAAGACCTGGCCGGACACTCCTCTGTGACCTAACGTAGGGAACCTGCTTTAGCAGGGGGTTGGACTTGATGACCTCTTGAGGTCCCTTTCAACCCCTGTGATTCTGTGGTTCTGTTATTCTGTGAATAAGATAAGATTACAACAGTCGGGGAAGGTCTACCATTGCTTCAATGCTGCTACCTAGGAGCCAGTGTGATTTTGGCTACTGAATCAACAGTGAAGAACCAGCTGCTCATAAATACAGATCCAAGAAAAAACAGAAAACCCACTAGTAATTCAAAAAGATTAAAGCAACTCTAAATAGCTGAGAAATGTAACTCCTTCATAAATTCTGTCTTCATTATACTATTTATTTTTAAGAAAGAAAGAAAATTTACTAATAGCTTCTACTAGACAGTCAGTTAAAAGGAAACAAGAAGATGAACTCACAACACTGAAGTAATAAAACACTGCAGGAATGACTATTCTGCTGTTCTTGCTGAGATCTATAGCCGATTTTGCACACCCAAAACATGATCATTTTCAGTGAGATGCATTTCTCAAAACTGATTGCTTGCTGATCCAACCTCAGCCCATGTGTCTTGTTCAGCCACCACAACCTTGCGCTCCTTTTGCCTCTGCCCAGCTGCCAGGCCATCACTCAGGGTGTTGGCACAGATAAGGCCTGGCCAAGTTAACCAATGAACTTTGTCACTCACTTTTAGCTCTCAAGAGCCAATGAATTCAGGATCACCCAAACGCTAAGGGTCTTCCTTACTGGATGAGCTGAATGGAGTGAGGGAGGTCTGATAAGAGTGGGAGCGGCTTTTCAATCTGCACAAAAGCAAAAGGTTTATACAAAACATAAAAGCACAGTTTAAATCTTTGTACTAATTCCTAACATAGTTATATTTCATTGTGGTTTTTTTTTCATTATAATTTATTATATTTTTCATAAGGTAATTAGTATCTTTTCCCTAAGCAAGTATTTTGCCACTTCAGATCACAAACTGCTTGCAGTTCTGAAGTAATTTTAATAGATGTTTCCTTTGTTAATTATCCATCCAATACCGTGTAAAATTCCCCATAAAAGTATCCTATACTTTCAAAAAAAAAGCGTCTGTCACTTCCTGCCTTCCTCAACTAATGGTTGTTAATAAACGCATACATTTCTTTGCTGCCTGGATCACAGCACATCTTACTGCTTGTACTGGCTGTGTTAGTCAGCAATCTTTGAAGGCGTTTTGCTCCTTAACGTGGAATTTTGGCTTTTGTAAGAGTTGTTTTAAACAACAAGAGCACAAATACAGTACAGAGCACTGGCTACTATTGGGAATGAAAGAAAAAATGTACAAGAAAATTGTGAGTTTGCAAATGTTTACCTCATCTCCAACTCATTTAGGTCTCATTTCAAGCTTGATTTTTTCATACCAAAGAGCAATTTTTCATTATACATAAATTTAGCCTCCAGAAATGTGTGTTATCTAGTTACATATGAGCAGATACAAAAGTCTTAGTTTCCAGTTTTGTATTTTCTAACTAGCTTAATTAAACTCACAAATTGCCTTAAATATGTTAATCGTGGTCCCATATCATAGTATTCCACAGAAATTTGAAACAATGTGGATGCTGACATTAGGCACGTGTACTAGCAACCAAGGAATGGGACCAAACTCTGCTGCCAAACACCTGAACACTGTTTCTGAATTGAGGAGATCCAGTGAGAAAATAACTGGTTAGCATAAATCTGAAGGTAAGTGCAACAGAATATATCCTTCTGCCTTAAATTCTGGAGTTGGATTAGACATTTATAGCCTCTGAAGCATAACAAGCTTTAGTTACGTGTGAACAACGCCACTGCAGACAATTTTCAGGCTTCCAGCGCATATCCCATCCACTTCCCACATTGCTGCTGAGGTGAGGACGAGGTAAGCAGCAGGTCCGAAGGGAGCTGCCATTCTCTCCAACCATGCCCTTGAAGTGCCAAGACCCAACATTTGGAAACCCCAGCCCTGCAGCCTGGGTATCATCTCTGCTCTTTTATCCCTGTTTGGATTAGGCACTCAGCAACCATCCCTTGATGTTAAAGGATGTTCCTGCAGCACAAACAGCAGAGGCTGCCAGAGGAGGATGTACTACAGCAACTGCAAGTGTACCTTACGCTGGAGTCTTGAAGTTGATCTTGTAATAGAAATGACCAACCTGCAACCTAAAATCCCAGCAAATGCTTCAGAATTGGGAACAGAGGTATGGGAAAGACAAGCAGTCTGCTCCCCAAATTTGCCCTGTTAAGAACCAGGCATGTAGCTTTGGCAAACAGCATGTCGTTACAACTTGAGACAGATGGAAATGTGCTTACCTGTCAAAGCTGTTATCCCTGAAGTGGAAAGAAATTACATTGTCTTGAACACTCCATGGGTAACAGACAGCAAAAAGTCCAGAAATAGAACAAAACTAATAATATAAAACTAGGTTTGGAATATGAAATGAAAGCTGTCTTTCACACAGTAAGGGAGGTGGTTTTTTCTTAGCAGATAAAGTAGGATTATTTTTTTTCAGTCACAACAGTGTGTGTATTACAATAGGCATCCACTGTCCTGATGAAGGCTGACCCATTACCAAAAATCACTGATGTTCGTTATACAGCATTATGAAATGGCTAACTTCTGCTCAACATAAAATAGTAGCACGGGATACAAAGCTTTTAAATATTACTTCAATTCTAACAGAACAAAACAACGAACAGTTTTTAAAAAGTTTAGATATGAATCACACCTGTGAAGAAAATAAAGAATTTCCTTCGTAAACCAATGATTTCTTCAAAATCAATTTAATAACAAACGACATCTTTTATTTTAAAGCACATTTCACAATGAAGCTGAAGAATTAACAGTATGTGTTTCTAATACAGCTCATTTCTTTCCACTGACATGATTGCACTTCAGCATCATACTTTAGTTCTTTGTCTACTGAATCCACATCAGAAAACAAATGTTAACTGTACCTTTTCCATCACAGCAGAGGATGATGTAAAAATGGAAAGAAGTTTTGCTCTGAGAGCGCTTAGATTAAAATTAAAACCTTCTATTTTAAAAACATCAAATTAACGTTACCAAATTATTTAAGTCTCCACCTTCCACTCGGAAAACAAAAACATTGCAATTAACATATATTTGTTATGATAATTCCATTTTACCACTCATGACTGCATAAAAAGCCAGAGATACCACCTTCAGACAAGTTATGGCATCAGCAGCAGCCATCATTCCACAGAAATCACATTCTACCCCAGCTGGAAAGGGAAGTTTCAAAATGCTTCTGTATGCATTAAAACAAATCTTCAGAATCTTTCAGCTTTTGGGTTCTGAGTCTTCAGAAATGGTGATTTTTTTCTTAGGTTTGGTAGCCTCGTCCATCAGCTCCTTCAGCTGCCCAATCTGTTCATCACGGAAGTCATTAAGCTTTTCCTCTGTGAGTTGGATTCCAAATACAGTCTTTCTTCTTGAGTTTTGTTTGTCCTCATTAATTTGTTGCCATATCAGCGCTGCATAGTTCTGATGAAGAGAGAATACAAAGGTCACAAAAATGACAAGTGCAGGATTCACATCAACTTCTTTTAATACCAGTCACAGTATCGTACTCTTACACAACCTACAAAAGTCCATTAACATCAAATGAGAAAAAGTACATTTTTATAAGAAAGAAAAGTTGTTAAAACATTTCTAATATTTCTGGTCAATTTTAAGTAGATATAAAATGTACATGATGTATGTACCAATTTGTTTAATTTTGTCATATGTACTATTACAGAAATGAAAAAGAAATTTAATTAGAGATAAAAGACATTTATGAAGTTGTAATTGTTAGAAATGCTTATTTCCTATCCATCAGAATATCTATAGAGTTCACTTTGTAAACTGACACATTTGGAAAAGCATTATTCTTGAAGATATGTACAGAAAAAGCAATGTAATTGGACAATATTGAAAAAAAAAAACCCACCCAGCTATTTACAACATAGCACTTAGCACTGCAGTTTGTCTGCTTAATAGGTTGAATATTGAGAACACAGTATACCCAGCAAAAGCCACCAACTAGAGACCACTTGCATTCCTCCTGGTGCAACCATAGTTTTGTCTCTAAACTGATGAGATGATCCTTTTCTCTCCAGCTGTGATTAGGAAAGATCTTTGCAAATGCTTCAGTCCTGCTGACTTCAACCACTTTGAACGACCAGTGAAGACACAAAGACCAGAAGGCTCTTCTGAACATGAGAACTTCTCCTGACTGTGTTCCATTTGGACAGGCTAAACTGCATTGCCCCAAGTGAATCTCCCCACTGTTCTTCCAAAGGGAAGCACACACACCAGTCAGTGGGATCTTACCTGCTGCAAAGTGTGAGATAGGGCTATTGAAAGAAAACAAAACACGCAGTGCATCACAAACTGTTACTAACACAGAAAAGCCATCAGAGTTAAAGACTCTACCTCGGAAGCAGTGCCCTCAGCAAAGCAGACTGATCCACTCCCGTGTGCTGGCAGAGCTCCAGCCAAGCCCTGCACCCAGACACAGCACAGGGCCAGCACTTCCCAGCCTCTGTGACAGGCCCTGCTCCGCAGCACTCAGTGCCACCACCTGGATAAGGCACCACTGGCTCTTTCCCCCACTCTTCTCTCTCTGAACAAATGCTTTGTGCATGCCAGACAGCCACAGCAGTTACGGCGTCACATCGATTGGTAATGTGAAAACAAACATTCAAAATTGGGCCCTGAAAGCACTGCGTTCTTGTTTGCTCGTGGCAGAAAATAGATCTCACCTCATTTTACCAAAAGGCAGTGATGTCCCAGTGAAAATATCTGTCTGGCAATAGAACAGATACACAGCGCATCTCATTTTCTCTGCCTAGGGAGCCAACTGAGGAACACACACATCTTGGGATACTTCAGTGTTTAACACATTGCTGCTGTCTGACAAACTCAGACAACTGTTACAGAAAATGCACCGTCTTCTAACTGCACATGAACTGTAATATAGAACTCCAGATGACGTTCAGAAATAAGTTTAAGAACATAACAAGGGACAGGGAGGAAGCTTACATTTGCTCTTTCAGAAATATACCACAAAATCTGATCACTGGCAGGCAACAAAGAGAGGCACGTTTGTGTTTGCTTTAGCTTTCCTTAGAACTTACAGACACAGAGTGTAACTATTTACTAATAGCACCTCATCTAACAGCAGGGCCAAAACAAACCCCTGCTCAGCCTCCTCAAACAAGGAATATCACTTCTTCCTTTCTTTTTTGTTTTACATACGGCTACATCTTCCAAATACAACAAACCTCCTTTGGCACTTGTGATCCAAACCTACGACAGATTTGCCGAGGGCATCTTATTCCAGTTACAGTTCACACTCTGCTCACAGTACGTGAGAGAGAAGACACGCAGCTGGAGACAAACGAGCCCGCAGGCACAGCAGAGCCAGGCTCAGCGTACATGAGGCAGCAGAGGAGTGCAGGAGAGCAGCTGAGCCCAAACACTGGGCTGCCTCAAAATCCTGCAGTGTGAGTCTCTAGCTGTCTGCTACAGAAATTCAGAAAGTATTTGCTGTAATCCATAACCACCGTTTCATGTTTTTTTTTTCAGTAAGTTCACTACCTGAAGTGAATACACAGCTTTCCTCTGTTCTCTGATTCATACGCATTTACAGAATGCACACATTTATTAGAATGGCACAGGGATGGGTGACAGCTGAGGTTTTAAAATACCACTCATTAAGGAAAGAGTGTCAGCTTGTTGTTTAGAAGAAATTAAATACAAAAATAAAAGCCCCAGCCACCCAAAGAAAAGCTCTGCTTCCTGACTGCCAGATGGACAGACTGTCGTCCTGCCCAGCACATGCTGACAGGCATTCACCTGATACGCTGGTATGAAACATTCAGCAAACTGTATGATTTAATTTTAAGATCAAATAAAAATTAAATTCCCATTTGCACTGGAAAGAATGGCAGCCATCTTTTCTATCTTCTGTGGTGGCCTCCTTAAAGGTAGGCTTAACATGTAGAACATTATACAGAACTGATGCCTTCATCTCTTCAAAAAGACCATCTTCACTTGCAGCCAAATTAATGACAGCACTGACCAAACAACAGCATCACTGGGGCCAGGGCAGAGGCAGCTGCTCAGTGCCCTGTTCAACATCTCAGCCAGACAGTGAGAAGTGATATCAAATCATTTTAAACCAGTGCTTCAGGGTGATATGTAAAAACAAGCCTGGCCTGGCAGGCCAACCACGTCACTCACAGAAGTTAACGCCAAATTGCAGCCTTTTAAATTCTTGTTCTGTCGCAAAATGTTACACCTGCTGCCAGGGCTGTAGTGTGAAGAAACAATAATGCAAATGCACAGCACAGCAAGCAATGGCCTGAGCTTGGTTTGCAGAGAGATGTTGGATGTATGTTTCTATACATATTCAGACTGACTTCTGTAGCTGACTTACTGTATTCTTTTTTTTTTTCAAAAAAAATCTCAGTTTGTTTTGCTTTGTTTTCTGTTAAACTAATTAAGTATCAGTTACAGACAAAATATTCAGAGAAGTGGTGTTTAAATGGGGGATATAGCTCATGAAATTCCAGAGCATTAGGACTATGTCCAAATTTGGAGTCCTCAGTACAGGAGAGACATGGACCTGTTGGAGCGTGTCCAGAGGAGGGCCACAAAAATGATGCAAGCAATGGAACACATCTCCTATGGGGACAGGCTGAGAGCTGGAGCTGTTCAGACTGGAGAAGAGAAGGCTCCAGGCAGACATCAGTGCAGCTTTTCAGTATTTAAAAGGGTGTTATGAGAAAGAAGGGGTCAGACACTTTAGCAGAGTCTGTGGTGACAGGACAAAGGGAAATGGTTTCAAACTTTTTAGTTTGGAGGGGAGGTATAGATTGGCTATAAGAAAAAAAAAGTTGTTCACAATAGGGGTGGTGAGGCAGTGGCACAGATTGCCCGGAGAGTTGATGGATGCCCCGTCCGTGGAGACAACCAAGGTCAGGCTGGATAGGGCTCTAAGCAACCTGATCTAGCTGTAGGTGTCCCTGTTCATTGCAGAAGAGCTGGACTAGATGGCCTTTACGGGTCCCTTCCAACTCTGTGATTCTATTTTCCTGTATTTTATCTGGAGCAGTAAATATAGTTAGAAATGTAACAAAAACCCCAGAAAAAATGCCACCACACCTTAGCTCAGCGTAATACATCATTTCAGTGGATATCTTCATGCATTCATGTAAACATAAAACCATAACAACACACACTTCATTCTTTAAGACCATTTAAAATAGCTCATTAAGCTTTTAAAGTCTAGGAGGTTTCTAGAGTGTATGGAAGATAACTTCCTTCTGCAGCTGGTCAGAGAACCTACCAGGGGAGGTGCCCTGCTAGACCTGCTGTTTACAAACAGGGAAGGTCTGGTGGGGGATGTGGAAGTTGGGGGCTATCTTGGTCATAGCGACCATGAAATGGTAGAGTTCTCGATTCTTGGTGGAACCAGGAGAGGGGGCAGCAAAACGGCGACCTTGGACTTTCGGAGGGCAGACTTTGAATTGTTCAGGAGGCTGGTAGGAAGGGTCCCTTGGGATTTGGTCCTGGAGGGTAAAGGGGTCCAGGAAGGCTGGTTGCTCCTCAAGAAGGAAGTCCTGAAGGCGCAGGAACAGGCTGTTCCCCTGAGCTGCAAGATGAGCCAGGGGGGAAGGAGACCAGCGTGGATGAACAGGGAGCTTTTCCTGAGGCTCCAGGAGAAAAAGAGAATCTACCTCCTGTGGAAGAAGGGACAGGTAACTCAGGGAGAGTACAAAGAGGTTGCCAGGATGTGCAGGGAGAAAATTAGAAAGGCAAAGGCCCAGCTCGAATTAAGCTTGGCTGCTGGGATTAAAGGGAACAAGAAACTCTTTTACAAATATATTAACAGTAAGAGGAGGACCAAAGAGAATCTCCACTCTTTACTGGACGCAGCTGGGAATGTGGCCACTGAGGACAATGAAAAGGCTGAGGTTCTCAATGCCTTTTTTACGTCTGTCTTTAAAGGCCAGACCAGTTGTCCTCAGAGCACTCTACTCTCTGACCTGGAAGTCTCGGATGGGGAGCGAAACAAACCCCCCATGATACAGGAGGAAATGGTCAGAGACCTACTACTCCGCCTGGATTGCCACAAGTCCATGGGGCCAGACGAGATCCACCCGAGAGTACTGAGGGAGCTGGCAGAAGAGATAGCCAAGCCGCTTTCCATCATCTATCGGCGTTCTTGGTCAACTGGAGAGGTCCCAGAAGACTGGAAACTTGCCAACGTGACTCCCATCTACAAGAAGGGTCGTAAGGAGGATCCGGGGAACTACAGGCCTGTCAGCCTATCTCGGTGCCGGGGAAGGTTATGGAGTAGATTGTCCTGAGGGAGATCACACGGCATTTGCAGGACAACCAGGGGATCAGGCCTAGCCAGCATGGGTTTGTGAAGGGCAGGTCCTGCTTGACCAACCTGATCTCCTTCTATGATCGAGTGACCCGTCTGGTGGATGAGGGAAAGGCTGTTGATGTGGTCTACCTAGACTTCAGCAAAGCTTCTGACACTGTCTCCCACAGTATTCTCTTAGAGAAGCTGGCAGCCCGTGGCTTGGACAGGTACACCCTTTGCTGGGTAAGGAGCTGGCTGGAGGGCCGGGCCCAGAGAGTGGTGGTGAATGGAGTTAAATCCAGCTGGCGACCAGTCATGAGTGGTGTTTCCCAGGGGTCGGTGCTGGGGCCTGCCCTCTTCAATATCTTTATTGATGACCTGGATGAGGGCATTGAGAGCACCCTCAGTAAGTTTGCAGACGACACCAAGCTGGCAGGAAGTGTCGATCTGC
>NC_034410.1:24184591-24230997 GCF_002078875.1 Numida meleagris | reverse complement strand
GGGGTCTGGAGCACAGGCCTTATGAGGAGCGGCTGAGGGAGCTGGGATTGTTCAGTCTGGAGAAGAGGATGCTCAGGGGAGAACTCATCGCTCTCTATAACTACCTGAAGGGAGGTTGTAGTGAGCTGGGGGTCAGCCTCTTCTCTCTTGTAACTAGTGACAGGACGAGGGGGAATGACTTCAAGTTGCGCCAGGGGAGATTTAGGCTGGACATTACGAAATACTACTTTTCTGAAAGAGTGGTCAGGCGCTGAAACGGGCTGCCCAGGGAGGTGGTGGAGTCACCCTCCCTGGAGGTGTTCAAGAAACGTTTAGATATAGCGTTGGGAGACATAGTTTAGTGGGGTTGGTGGTGGTAGGTGGATGGTTGGACTAGGTGATCTTGTAGGTCTTTTCCAACCTAGCTCATTCTATGATTCTATGATTCTATGATTAAAAATGTATAAAATACAATGACTTAGTCATACAAATTAACTGATCTAAATAAAAAGCTATATGAGGTCACATAGCCCTTAAGAAGACCAATATATTAGCAGACAATTTCAAATCACCTCTTTTTGTGTAAAAGACAAGTCATGATCACTCAATAAAAAGTGTGACTCTACTACAATGGGTGGTGAGTAAGCCCTCCTCCTACTTTTTAAAACACATCTCAAACTGTACTTGAGTGATACCAGGTAATGACATACTGCTTGCATTATCAGTTTCTTATATGGAAAATCTAAATAGCAACAGCTGCACAAAGGGCAGGGAATGCAGACAGGCATGCGCCCAGCTCAGCAGAGGACCTCTGTGGTACAAAGCCATCAAGATCAGATGTCCAGCCCCAACTGGAAGTCCTGTCTGAAGGTGGAAACCCAACTCTCCTTTCTGGAAGTGTCCGGCACCCCATCAGCTGAGCAGTCATTAGATTGGTATCAGCAAACCAGAGGCAACTCTTATCCAAAGGAGTACTCATGTCACTGGCTTAACACTGCTCCTGCTGGGAGATGCTATCATATTCCACACATAGCCATGGACATCATCAACATCTGAACGGCAGGAGACCAAATGTTTCAGTTCTAATGCAACAAACAATGCTTACACTTTGAGGCTACAATGAAAAAACTAATGATGTAATGCTAAAAAAAAAAATAGACAGAAGCTAATGTTTTTTCTAATGTTTTCTTGCTCTAGCACCTCCTTCACTACCAAAGCCATAGTACAGAATCCATTAATAAAATGCCTAATATCTGAAAAAAGAGGCAGAGTTGTGCAAAATTACATTACAACAGCAAAGGTAAGCAAGCAAACCTTCTTTACATTCTGTGTTTACACAGTTATGCTGGAGGTATGACTTACATAAAATCCTAATCCTCCTTGCATGCACACACAAACCTCTCAACCTATTGCTCAAATTAAGCAAACTGTGAACTCCAGCTCTTCGGTAGTGAAAGGATACAGAGCGGAGCCCCAGTGCTGCTCATACACACGATACCAGATTCATTCACCTGCCTCCTGAGCTGCATTCCATGAGAGCAATTTGGCTGTAAATGCTTAGATACCCACTTACCGCCTTCAGAAAGCTTGTACAAGCCAGAAAATCTGCTGTTTCTTTTACATTTCAAATTTCAGACATTCTTGATATTTTCTCTTAATAGTAGAGAAGCTAAAGATAGAAAAGTTACGCAGAAGTCAGCGTGTTAAATAGGTTTTATTCGGAGGTTTGCTATGTACAAAACCATGAACACTTACATTAAGACCAATCACGCGAACACCAAGTTGAAAGTATATACAAGAATCAAAACCGGCAGCAGAAAGAAGACTTGACTGTTATTTAAACTGAAACATCATCCCTTCTGTTTAAAAAAAGTTGTCAGAAACCGAAGAAAGGCTCATTTTTTCAGATTATGTGGATTTAATTTTTTCTAGTCCAGAAATAATGCAAGTTGCCATTCCTCCCCTGTGCATTGCTGCCTCTTGAGCAATGCTGTCAGGGAATCCTCACAGGGAAAAAGTCCCAGAGCGGGGCTAATGCAGAGCAGGTAGCATGCTGCCATCTGCCCTTGCCACACTGCTTAGGCAGCTGCTGCAGCGGCACTCGAGAAAGAAAAGGAAACACAAGGACTGCTGAGCAGCACATGGGGTTTGCTTAAACATCAATGGAAAACAAGAGAAATAGGAAAACTACACGGTTTGCAGAAGGCTGAACTGGCTCCTCACACACTCAACAGGACCAAGAGCAGGGAGCAGCTGAGAACCCATCCCACCACTGGAGGCATCTCATACCCAAAAAGAAAATGCAGGTCAGACAAAATTCCTGTCTTTTCTAATTAATAGACCAAATTGTAATTAACGAGGAGCTCTAACCAAAAAGCTCTGTGAAGAACTAATTCTACCACCTGCAATGGGATTTTGTAAATCTGATGAATGTAACGTGTCTAAGAGAAACTAAACATGCAGACCTGGGCTGTGCAGGGTGACACGCTGCTTCTTCAACACAACACGATGAACTGATAAACCATCCTTCAGACATGCAAGTCTCATCACTACATTCCTTTCTCTCACGGCCTTCAATCAACTTTCCTTCTTTCTTATGGTAAAAAGAATGTGTTTATTAGTTGGATTTTTTTTTAAGAAAAAAGACAACAAAAATACCTTTTATCCTTGAATGAATCTATAATCCCTCCCCTGGAGTCTGTTTCCTGTTTGGGAACCCTGCTGAGGCCAGACTCAGCAACACCCTCAAGTGAAACACATGACCAAAAAATTTTCAGTTCCTTTTTATCTTCAGAAAAAATTGAATTACATGGCATTTTAATTTCTGGGGGTACAAGACTACATCTCCGTTTCTAATGCACAGGGCTAAAACAGATTTCTGCAGTACAAAGTCATTGGGTTCTAAAGACTGGAAACAACCAGAGAACTTCAAAAGTTTTCTAAAAGTTCATCAGGAAGGAAAAGCCAAGAGAACTTTAAGAACATCAAGTTTTCCCACGAGATTCAGGACGGATGCTAAACCAACCAAAACTTCAGGGCAGTGACCACAGTAACGCAGCGATGCACATACTGTACCTAGACTGAACTGGTACCACATGAGGTTGGTTTTTCTGGTTGCTTGCTCGTTTGCAGCTTGGAAGGAGAGAATGAAAAATTGTTCAGCTAAAATGGAGCCAGGGAATGTAATTATGTACTACTTAGTAATCAGCACGGAGAATTATTATTTGATCAGGAAGGTACAAATGGACTCCTTTTTTACCACAGTTTACTAATATTGTTAAACTGGGAGAAATGACATTTATTTAGAGAAATGTGAAAAAAGTTCAAGAACCAATTCAGCTTCACTTACAGTTTAAATGATATGTTATTTTAATTTCCTTTTTCATATAAGACTTATGAGATCACAATATGAGGTAGAAGTGGAAAGTTGTGGCTTGACCGTCAAGGTAAACATACATCAATTACCCCATTAGAGTATATCAGAGTGACTTAGCTGTCATTTGTGGAAAAACAAGCTGTGATTAATCATTTCTTTCTGGACGTACAATACCAATGTAAGTTTTACAGAGCCAAAATTTAGGTCTCTAAAAGCTTTTTGCATCGTCTGATACCAGCCATGGCCTTTAAGATCCTCTCCGCTTATGTTAATGAGCTTCATCTCAGATCTTAAAGAGAAAGCTTGAGCTCATTCTAGTGAAGGAGAAAGGATTATTCAGCACACAAGGACCACGAGGATGATCCAAGGACTGGAGCATCTCTCCTATGAAGATCAGCTGAAGGAACTGGGCTAGTTCAAGCCTGCAAAAGAGAAGGCTGAGTGGAAACTTCATTGCAGCCTTCCAGTATTTAAAGGGAGTTTATAAACAGGAGGGAAATCAACCTTTTACATGGGTAGAGGGGGATGAGGGGGAATGGTTTTAAATTAAAGGAGAGGAGATTTAGGTTAGATGTCAGGGGAAGATTTTTTACTGAGAGAGTGATGAGGTGCTGGAACAGGCTGCCCAGAGAAGTTGTGGATGCTCCATGCCTGGAGGTGTTTAAGGCCAGGTTGGATGGGGTCCTGGGCAATCTGATCTAGCACTTGATCTAGTGGCTGGCAGCCCTGCCTGTGGCAGGGGCTAGAACTTGATGATTCTTGAGGTCCCTTCCAACCCAAGCCATTCTATGATTTTGTGACATACTGAATAGAAAAACAACTCCTAAGAAGAAATAAATTGAGCAATTCAGTTCTGAAAATAGATCAAACTGAAATGTAAACCCAGCAAAGGAAATGGAACAGGAACAACAGATTGGAAGTGGTCACAAAAATAGGTTCCAGTGGCTTGCTGAGCTCCTGTGATGCCTCCCCTTAAAATAAGCCATAAAAGAACGAAAGGGAAAAAAAAAAAAAAGAAAAAAAGAAGAAAAAAACCTTCTCTGAAGCACCTACCAATGTTTAGAAGGCTCTTTAAATTGGTACTTCGAAGAGAAATACATCAAAACCTCACTGAACTTAATAACGTAAGAACTGAAGAACAGAACACAGAAAAAAAGATCAGTCTAGACCTTATCTGTAAGAATTATGATGAAATTACACTGCTACTACTGACAAACCCTAAGGCTGCTGTGACGGGACAAATAAGCAACAGACCAGAGAAGTCACACTTCTTTCAAGAACATTCTCTCACATTTTTATACAAATCCTACTAAATCCTCAGCGATGTGAAAGATGCTTATTTCTCGGCCCAGCTTTGATTTCCCGTATCACACAGTGCACGGCAGCTCTCTGGCGGTCCTGCGCACTTTGTTCTCCTCCTGGTATTTTGTCTGGCAACTCTTGTGCTACAGCCTCACAGAAGAGTCAAGGATTCATCATATGCTGTTCATTTAAAGCAGGGCAAGGGATAAGACCTGAAATGATAGCATCAATACATTTTTTTTTTAGGAATGTAACTTGTTCAACACATCAGCTAGAAAATCTTGGCAAAGTGCTTTACTGCAGCTAATTCCAAGACAAATATCAGCTATAACTACAGACATTTTAGGTTAAAAAAACCACAGACTGTTTTAGAACTATAATCACACAACTATAATTAAAGCACACAATACAAACATCATCAATTCTTTACACAGAGGACAAGCACCTTAAATTTGTTGTTATTTCTTTGAGAAGTATTACGTCCAGATTTTCAAAGAAGACAATGATTTCATACCTAGGTATTTGCAAAAGCAAAATAAAGCCTGTTTCCAAGACAACCACATCAGTTTCCAGACTGCTAGCTGCAAAAGATTATATATCCCAACTAACGATACTACTGAAAGGCCTTCCATGCATGTTCTCTTCAATTTATACCCAATGAAGCGTAAGCATACATATCCAAAAGAGACTTGGTATTCTTATTTTTCCATTACTCATATTCCTATATGCTCATTAGAGCCAAAACTTTAAGCTAAAAGAACAACAATAAAAAATCTCCAGTATAAACAAAAATTTAATCTGCAAATAGGCATCTTGCATTGATTTCAATGACACCACAAATAACCTTTCTGCTGAGGGTGCACTGAATTTTTCACTGCAATGGACCCACAGAAGAATAATGTGATTGAATGAATTAGGTAAAACCTCATGGGCAATCTTTAATAAGCAGACCAGAAGGTCATTAGCATAAAAGTCAGATCTGTCCCTCAGGATGGACAGAAGCATCCCCAGTTTCAGCTGAACATATTCTATATTCCCTGTTCCAAAGCAAATTTGGCAACTGAAAGTCATAGAATCATGGAATCATTAAGGCTAGAAAAGACCACTGAGATCATTTAGTCCAACCCCATCGCCACCATGCCCAAAGAACACAGCCCTCAGTGCCACGTCTACACGTCTCTTCAACACCTCCCGGGACAGTGACTCCGCCACCTCCCTCTAGTAACACAGGCTGAAGTGTACACCCTGCAGTGGTATTTAAAGCAGACAAGCAATGAGTTGTTGAAGTTTACTGATGCACTTCTCCAACAAAACGGCACACATACACTGCAAGGCGTGTTCTTCATAAAGCACGATGAAGGTGACTAGCTGTCAATAAAAGAAAGCTTACATACAGGGGAACTCATATGCTTTCAAGAATGAAAAACATATTGCCACCGAGAGACACAGGTGAATTCTTACAAGGGTGTTACTTAAGCAAGCATGTCACCCTGTCTAGGAATTTTTGAAGTCCTGCTCTGCAGAAATAACTCTGTGTAGTTAACCAAAATCATCCGGTTTAAAATGTAGTCCTTGCTGTTTTTAAATAGCAGCAATACATCATTTCTATGAAAATAAATGCATAACGATAAAACATTTTCCTTAAAGCAACTGACAACATACTGTTGTTTATATCTGTAAAATCACACTGTGGTAAAGATGGCTTATTCATGCTATTAACATGTACTTGTTAAAATGCAAAAGGATTAACCCACTACTCTCTGTGCTAGACTCTGGCAAGTTCTTTTTTTTAAGTTCTTGCTGCCGAGCACCAAAAGATGCTAAATGACATTCACATTTTAGATAAGAAACACACGCTGTACATACATGAACTTATTTCCATTACATAAACTGTTTAAAAAATCTTCCATACTCTCTAAGTAATAGAACAAATCACAGCACTTCCTTCCTTTTTATTTTATAGCTCTCAAAATTGCAATGGAAGGTCCTTCGCTCTGTTTTATTTTCCTAAATTACGGTGATATAACAAGCATGCAGCCAGAAAGTCTTCTGATACAACAGCACAGACAAAAAGGTCAGAGAAATTAAGCTGCCTTTCTAAACATAACACTAATATAGTGCTGAGTTTTTTTCTGTTTTTTTTTTTTCCTGTTTTTTTTTTCCTGTTTTTTTTTTCCTGTTTCTGGAGGTCGAGAAACTCTGAAGTGTACAAATCTAACACGGTTTTTAATTCGTAGTCGGCAGATTGCAGTACGAGCTCTGAACTATTTCAGAAATTGCCAGAATTTTTCAATGAAGAAAGCAAATGTGTCACTTGTATATTTAAGAGCTGCTATAAAGGAACATGCATCTCTGCTATGTCAAAACCTTCAGATTTGGAAAACAAATAAAAACTCTGTCATCATCTGCACGCTACTCTATATCCTTCTATCCAGTGGCTCTCATTTAAGAGGATTTTTAAAGCATCTTTCACATTACAGCAAGTAAGGGCTGAGCTGTCACAGAAGAGCACAAGATTGGAAAGATGAAGTACAAAAGTAGTAAGAAAATTTCACTGATCGTGGAATCATAGAATAACCTGAGTTGGAAGGGACACACAGGGATCACTGAGTGCAACTCCTGATCTGCTGACCAAGCTCCCAAATTCAAGTAAGTGCCTGTGGAGAGAGCTAATTTGAAAGCACTTCTGAAAAACTCCATAAAATATTCTGTACTGTTCTTGGGAAAATCAAATATATACCAAATTCAAGCCCAAACACATTCTCCTATAATCTCTGTACAACACATACTTCAAAATGAACTCATCTAAATCTTGTTTTATTGTTTCTTTTTTGTTTCTTCTCATATACAAGGTTTTTTTCACATGAGAGGTGGCTTCCTTTGAATTATTAAATGTGAGGAAAAATACGGTATGGAAACCAAGTAAGTCAAAGAGGGTTGTACTCACTTTGAGATGAATGAACATTCAGTCAAGAAAACCTTAAGCTTTCGCAACAATAATTCAGACTGCCTGCTTACTCTGAAAAATTCTCACTCACTTGGTACTGCTGAACTGGAAAGTAAGTTAATTTGCTTTATCATTTAAAGGATCTTTAAAAATAAGTGAAAACATCACGGGAACATTTCACAAAAGCAAATACACCATGCTGAGATCGGTCAAACTGGCTTAGATCTGCTCTGTGGCTGCCAGCCTCCCAGGCGCTTCAACAGCCGAGTGCCCGTCATTCGGCTTTGGGTAAGGTACTGACATTCGGGGCAGAAACAGCTTCCCTGTACGGATGGCAGAAGTTGAAAGTGCAGTACACCAGTTCTACCCGGGCACTGAAATTCCTGAGATAAAGCACCTCTGCTCTGAGTTAAGCGGTACTGTTTAATCATTTTGGTATGGCACATCTGCATCTGTTCAAATGCTCTCTCCACATCAATACAAAGATATTTTTTCATTAGTGTGAATGACAAACTGCTGCATTTTTTTATTTGTGCTGTATTAGGAAACATGTCCTTCTTCTACTGTGTACGATAACCTGATTACATAATAAGTTCTTGTCATGGTTTTGTGATTTTCGGTTGTTGGTATTCCACATCATAACATCATGTAGTGAATGTACCTGGTTCTCAGAAGAGAAGGACTACTACATTCCCCATGGTACTTTGCTCCTCTGTTACCATTTCCAGCCGGAGGGAAAAGATAGAAGCTCGCAGTATAAAAACTTGCAGATTCATGAGACCTCGTCCCTTTTTCCACCGTCTCTCGTCTTGGCAGCACCTCGCTCTCCAGCCGTCTTATCGTCGGTAGTAGAGTAAGGCCTACCTTGATTTTGGGACATTCTCTCTCTCTGTATTGGATTTACCAGCTTAAATTGTAATTATATTGTATTATAGTGTGTTGTTTTGCATTCCGATATCTTATTTAGTAAATTAGTTTGTTTCTCCTCAGATTGTTGCCGCTGTTCTTTGCTCTCAGGGCCATCTCCTTACCCTTTTCCCCTTTTCCCTTTTCCCGGGGCGAGGACCTGTGGATCCCCCGTCCCCTTCGTCATGGAACCAGGCCGAACGCCTGTAAACCATTGACAGTTCTAGAGAAATCCCTATCTGCCATCCACTGGGAATGTGAATACATGGGTTGCCCCACTGAAGGTTTCTACCATTCAGAGAATATTTAAACTATTGAGAGATCTCAATTTGTGTTTCAAGACTTCTCAACATCAAGGAATTACCTCAACTGACATTAGCATGGCTTTACAACAACTCTGAAGTAGTTAAAAGCAATACAATGCTGTTTTAACAGTAAAAACGTGAAGTATCTTTGAGCTGCTTACACATCAATGACTTTCACTTGCTAATCAAGAAAAAAATGGACAAGAAGGTCTTGTGCACAACTGCTCACAAGTAGGCAGTTCTATCATAATCACAATGACTTCTTGTCTCATTCTCCACTCTGTACAAAGGCCTTTAGAGCCACCTATTTAACCTGAACTCCCAGCTAAGTGACTGCTTTTTAGGCACAGGATTCACCATGGAGTTAGACCAAGACAACTAACAGGAAAAACTCTCAAAAAAGTTACCTGAAGACACCAGCAAATAATCTTAAATAACATTTGCATCATCTATGTCACAAAGATGCTTACCCTTGAAACACACTGATGGTAACTTAGGGAGTTTTAATTGGCAGTGTTTTAATAGATCTAGCCTAAAAGGTCTACTACTGATTTTTTCCATTTTATTCAGTTAAATATAATTCATGCTACAGAAAGTAAGCTGTATTCTTAGAAGTAACCTGAAGAAGCCCTGTAAGGCTAATATACAGTTTTGCATGCATATCCTCGAGCATCTTTTTTTTTTTTTTCCCACGGAAGAGCAATGGCATCATCTGCATTCTACCGTAGTCATTTATGAGAAAAATCCAAAACAGATCTCCCTGTAACTGCTTGTTACATCCATTATAGGAGTGGTTTTAAAAATAATAGCTTGGCAAAAAAACCCTTTCTTTGCAGAACGCAGCACAGCAATGTTTTCTTGTATTCAGTGGGTGTAGAATTTTCCTGGGGAAGTTCTGCCACTGGTGCTGTCAAAACTATCACACCTATTTGAAATATCTTTAGGATCCTATCTTCCCTCCACAACACTGCCTACAAGCAATCTAGCCACAAATGAAAACAAACAATAAAGCGACATACACTAAGGAAAAAGGAAACCTTTGGCGAGTAACTTAGTTAACATGTGCCACCGATGGCTGCATGGCTGTACCTAAAGCCCTAATCAGCAAATGGGATGGCTAAATAGTGCAAGGGGTCATGAGAAGTCATCTGGCACAACAGAATGAGAACATCTGAAGGTGAAAAGAAAACATGAAGCCAGCCTACTAAACAAATTCAGATGAAGCACTGTTTGATTCCAGTTTAGCTAATGCATCCTAAAACTGTAATGGCGTCAGCTAACTGGAACTAAGTCATCGATATCATGGAATTGATTTTCAAACACGAAGTCTGTACAAATGTAGATGCTTAATTTAATCCTACTTTTATCTGTTGCTGTGCACCAGAAGTGCGTATTTGTGCAAATAAGTGCAATACAAAAAACAAAACAATAAACATTAATGATGGAGGCAGCACCCACATCCAGTATGAGCCCGCTTTCCAAGTCCTTGCCCACTGCCATAAAGGTTTTTCCAGCAGCCGTGCTTCATACTGCCCAGCACATTAACCCTCATTTCAGCCACATATGTAATTTACATGACTGATGTTGGTTCCATAATACAAAATCTCTCAAATTAAACTAAAGCATACTAAACACTGTCAAAAGATGCAGCCAATATCATGTCTACATAGTTACATTACGTACAAACTAAAGAAATAACTGAGCAAAACCCAGCAGTGTGATTTTTCAGCTCTCTGGGCCGTTATTCTTGGATGGCAAACAAGCAATGGGCTGTACCACAGGGGATGCTGACATGTACCTTAGGAGTTCACACTTGTACTTAATTCTTAAATATTACATGCAATTAATCTCATTAAAGACATGAATATTCTTCTCAGGTAATCGTTAAACATGAAAGATTTCACTTAAACAATAACAAAAATTGGAAACTAACACTACTTTCCAAGAACTTCCCAAACCCTTGTCTAATTAATATATCATTTAAATCCCAAAGGAAAAAATGCATTAAAAGCAAGAAGAAACAAATTCTCAGCCCCCTCAAAGCAGCAGAACCTCAGGATTCTGTCAGTGTGTACTGCAGTAATTTCAGTCCATTACTTAAGAGCATGCAAAAAAAATCTACATCATCTAAGAAAACGAACATTTTATCATTTCCCAACCAAAAGTAACACAGCTGCCCATTTGAAAACTCAAACGCAACGCAACAAAAAACCAACACAAGAAGCTTTTTCTGCCACGTGAGACTAGCACAGCATCACAACAGATGCCAGCCTGGGAGAGCTGCAGGGTGGATCTCACCTGGGCCCTCTGGTCTGAGCAGCCTGAGCTGGATCTCACTTGGACTATCCAGTCAGAGCAGTTTGGGCCATCCAGTTAAAGAGAATTAAGCAGACAGTCCGACAGAGGCAATTTCAGCAATGGGGTGGCCAGAGCACGGGCTGAACAAGGGCGGGCTGAGAGGCTGCACTGCTTGGCCTTCAGAAGAGCAATCCTGAGGCATGAGTGTGCAAGAAGGGGAATATTTCCCTTTAGCTGACTTACTGAAGCTACATCAGAATACCAGCTTTTTGTGAATGTATGCATACGCTAGTTTTTACATTAAGTTTCCATCTCATTCTTCTGTAACAAACTCAAAACTTCATTGGCAGAGATTTCCAGAAAAGAAACACAGAATGAATTTATCATTTTCCTCACTAAAACAAACAGCCATCAAAGCTTTGCTTGTCCAGGAAAAAGGGACAAGAGGGAAGAAGAACAAAACCTCCTTTCTACCTGAAAGACAATGCACATTTTCCAACAGCAACCACAAAGTATCAGAGCAACATTTACATGGCATCAAGCACACCTTCAATAACCTCTGAAAGAGTGGTGGGATTCTATTTAGCAAGCCAAAATGAAATGGCAAGAAAACTAGCAAGCATTTAACAGATGACTTCCCTACCTCTGCCAGCAGCGCTGCAAACTGCAGCGTGCTGGAAACGCATTATTTTATTCAACATACCCTGTACCAGAAATACAGCAATTGTTTAAGCACTGTTTGCCTCACTAACCTGAAAGTTCTTCAGATGAACCTGAGTTTTCTGGGGTCCTACTTCACAATCCAGGCAGCCAACACCTTGTCATGATCAATTTTGCTCCTCCAGCTTCACTCACCACCCTCTGATCTGGCCACCTTCCAGCCTAAAGCATCTCAGTGTCCTGCCACCATGGTTCTGCCACCACCAACTCAGGGAAAAACAAGGCAGCAGTCACATCCTTGTTTTGACCAATTCATTACTTAAATCTTATTTCAGACCTTGAGTTTTGATATTCTGCCAACCTGTTGTTTGATGAATGCATCCAAATATGTCAGAAACGCTATTTCCATATTTCCCCATGTCTTACAAAAGAGCTTTATTATCTATTTATCCAAAATCAAACAAGACACACTCAGGAAAAGAACCCGCAAAGTTGTCAGTGCTGACCTTTCCTTTCATCTTCATCTAAATGGACACATGGTCTACATACACATCGATCCTGCAGATTCTTAGACTTCTTTCTAGCAACACTTTAATAGGACTCAAAATGTAACGTCAAGGAGCCCTTTCCCTGGAAGCATGCAGGAATGCAGTGATACCAGCACAGAACAGAAGCACCTTACTCTCTTTGCTGCCATTTCCCTGATATGGAGTTTAACCCATTAGCAGGAAACAAAATCTTACACAGCTCCGTTTTAAAAGATAAATATTTAACTGTTTACAGCACTGGCTATTCTTATCAAGGAAAACAAGGATGATAGCAGGCAAACTGCCACCAGCATTTCTAAGAAACAAGGGCCACCACAACTATTTTCTTCTAGCTGGTCAATTCTGGGAAACTAGACTCCTGCTTCGGAGTGGCATCTGCTGGCAGACAGGCACCCAGCTAAAATCCCATTCACCAATCTAAAAAAAAAAAAATCAGCGTTCACATTTTTCACAAAGCAACTTTCGCTTCCTTCTTGATTGAGAGCATGATGCTTTTTCTTAACGATGTAACCGCTTCCAGCTATAACAAAGGTAGTACTGCCCATGAATCTAACGCTGCCCATTAAGTTTCTTTTCACCAATTAATCAGCAGCAGAGCCAGTGAAAAAAAAAACCCACAGCTATACAAGATCTCTTCTCTGTAAACCACTAAGGACTTAATACACATTCGTTATTTAATTAAAACTCTACACATCACGGCCCTCCAACTCTTACAGTGACTCACCACAATGGCTGTTAAAAAGCTCACCGGTATGCTTCGCTGCCAACAACCAACTGAATTAAAAAATTCAAGAGGTCAAGTAAACACATGGATATCGTATTCTGCCAGACACCATCAAATGAATTCTACACATTAAACCAATGTAAACTACTGTAAATGAAGTAACTACACAGAGCAAGACAAGAAATGTCAGCACAAAGCAGAACATAGCAACATGCTGGTACC
The DNA here is from genome assembly GCF_002078875.1 of Numida meleagris. Taxonomy (NCBI): domain Eukaryota; kingdom Metazoa; phylum Chordata; class Aves; order Galliformes; family Numididae; genus Numida; species Numida meleagris. The sequence continues at coordinate 24,217,730 of NC_034410.1, read as the reverse complement.
ATAGCCTAAAACTGACCCATGCTTTCCTAATGATGCTTGAAGCGAAGAAAGACTCGAGGTGTCCTCATGGCTCCACTGGAGACTCCCTGTGTGCTCCCAGAGCAGCAGATGCCTGCACGTGGAAGGCAGGGAGCTGCTGTGCATAGGAATTTCACCTCCGTGTGCACCCAATATGTAGCTGAGGCATGTTCAGGGATAGGGGCACACTGGGTCCTTTCATCAGACCAAGAACACTTACTGGAAAACTTAATAGTGATCTAGATTACAAGATGAGAACTTAGAAAGAATGACTGGCACAGGAAAAAGAAATAAAGAACAAAAAGAACACAGTATGCCAAAAACATGCATCTATTATGGAAGAAGAAAGCATTTAGCTAAAAATAAGAAAGGCTTAAAGAGGAAGAACAGAAGAAAACCTAGTACATTCAACTGTTTAATCACAAGACAATGAGTAAAACACTCTGAAGAACTCCAAGAACTTTCCAGCTCTAGGAAAAAAGGGACTCTTACCATGTCAACATCTGTCAGAAGTGTAGTTACACACCGGTAGCTATTAAGTTCCTTGAAAATGGTGAGGATTGTTTCACTTAAATATAGCAGTGGCTAGAGCAGGGTGTTTATGTCAGATTGGTTTGCTATAGCAGGTTTGACTCGCCTACAAATCCAGCTGGGAGAAGTAATCTGGGAGGAGTAATCTGATTTATGTGAGGGAGATAGGGGCAGATTAAGAGAGATATCTCTGCAGAGAGATAAGACACGTTTCTCTAACAGAGAAAAACAACAGCGGGCTTCAGAAAAGCAAATTTCAGCACCATCAGGGAGTCAGCAGGTAGAATTCCGGGGAAACATGCAGAGGGATAAAAGAATGGTGTGCGTCTCCTTTTCTCTCACAAGGGATCAGACGGTCACCATCATACACAGCAAACTACCTGAGTAGGTACCAGCTTTTGCTGCCAGAGTAGCAAACTACTCCGATGTAAATCAAAACCAGAAAACACCACTAAATGTGATTATGGCTACACCAGGCAGAAACAACAGTATAATAAGCCTTCTCAAAATCTTCAGCAGTATTTTAATGAATTTATAGTTTTCAATAAATAATTTAACAAGAACTCAATCTGTGAAAATTCTAACTAGTTTATGGTAGAAAATTCAAAATCCTACTTGTTTCAAGTATAGAAACGTGCCTTATAAATTTAGGTATTTGCTGCCATCATGTGTACACTTCAAAAACTGCAGTCTTATGAAGAATAATCAGTTCTGATGTATCACCAAAGTCTAAAATCAGCTATCAGGCTACAGGTGAGGGCACGACAGAATGAAATGACAGAAGGTGACAAAGCTTGAAAGACTGCTAATGTAGTATGAATTCTTCCATCAAGACAGACTGCACAGATGGTATTACTACACTTCAAACAGCATACAAACTCAATTCAATTACATAGCCCATATGCCTTCCGCTGTGCAACTGAAAAAGGCAAGAGCTTGATTATGAGCTAAGTGGTATTTGGTCTACAGAAAACAAACGAGTTGCTCTGATTTATTCTCTGCAGATATTAATACTATCAACACAATTCAGTACCTTCAATCATGACAGCTCCAAAGAAGCAAAGGTGATGGGGAGTTGTCTTAAGTTCTCACCCTTCCATCATGATTTTTCTGGTTCAGATTCAGAAAAGAAAAATGTAAAAAGGGAAAAAAAAAAGAAAAAAAGAGATAATATTGCAGTGACCTAATCATCTGTTAATTTCCTCTAAATTATGGAATAGAATACTTCAAGAAGGAAAAAGGCATAAAATTAGCATATCCATTTTTTATTGTTCAGGAAATTGCATGTAGCAAGTGAATGCGCATTTACTTGTAAATGTGCATCTAGTTTGGGAAATGGCTGTAAACTAAAAAAGGGGATATTCATACTAGATATAAGAAAAATGTTTTTTTGTTTGTTTTTTTTTTTTATGATAAAGGTGGTGAGGCACTGGCAAAGGTTGCCCAGAGAGGTAGCAGATGCCCTGTCCCTGGAGACATTCAAGGTCAGGCTGACGGGGCTCTGAGCAACCTGATCGAGCTGTAGGTGTCCCTGTTCACTGCAGGAGGGTTGAAGTAGATCACCTTTAAGGGCCCCTTCCAACTCAAATGATTCTATGATTCTACTATGCTAGCCATTCTTGAAAGGCAGGTGCAAGATCAACCTACAGATTTAGGTAGGTAAGGTCAAAAGTGCATTGTGCTGTCTTTCGCCTTAGTCTGCTCTGTCTCTCACTAATATCTCTGCAACAAGCAATGAGCATATTGTCAGATCTCAAGCTTCCCACATATCACTAAGTCTAAAAATAAAACTCAGTAAAGTCTATTTGTAACATTACTTGTAACTTACTTCTAGTATAACGAACATTTCATTTAAAAAATCTCATTGACATTAACTTGGGGAAATGACCTTTAAAAATCACTGAATTCAAATGCTGTCAGACTCTATGATTAAATAAATTTTTCAAATCATATCCTTCGAAAAACTGTAGTTTTTAATTAGCAGCTTCCAGACACAGAAATAAAAATGTTTTGCCAGAAATTTGCTGCTCAGTGTATTCCCGGGAATGAGTTGCAGTATAAATAGTAGGAAATCAATTAGAAAACTTATAGTACATAGAATCAACTTCAGTCTCAAAACACACAAAGCTTTTGGCATTGTGGAAGCCAGCTAAAACAAAATAAAGATTGATAAAGATGCTACAAAAGACAAGACTATGAAGTCGAAATCTAAGGTTCAGTGTCTTGTCAAAACTGACACTAATGCTAGCGAACTGTATCAAGGAGCCTTGATCCCTTAATGGGTCCAAACGTATCAGCTCTACATTCAGATGTGCTACACAAATTCATGGCTTCAAAAATCTTCCCATCTGTACGGAATGACTTCTGCAGATACCTCATATGATGCTGAAAGATGAAAAAAAACAATTCTGAAACAATTATTTAGATATGTTCCATGTTCCATTTTAACTCACAGAAAAATATCAATTTTGTGTCTGCACACAAACAGAACAGAAAAGCATATCCATACAGCACATGCAATTACAGCACTCATAATATTATTGCTGTAATTACAAAATATAGTACTTGACAGCACTTGTGGAAAGTTGGCAGTGTTTATACAATGTTGATAGTAGAAACGCATTGAAAACATAGTAACACCTACCACGCTTAGAAACACTACAATCTGGGAGTATTCAAACAAGTGCCAAACAAATGCTAGAAGGAGGATGTCAATAAAACATAAACAACCAGAAATTCTTGTAAGTTTACAAATGCAGTTTAAATCTAGTTTGTCTGTTCAACCTGCTATACTGTTTTAAAATACAAGTCCAAAAGATTGGTGGATCTAGGTATTTTCTTCATCTGCAAACTTAACCTGGTAAGGATTTCTAGACCTGTATCAAGTTAAACTTTTTGAAAAGTCTGTCATGGAACACTGATAAAGTAGAATCAGATTAATTTGCAGCAATTAAATAAACTGATAGAGTCAAAGAGTACTAACCAAACGCATACCACTAATATAACTGATCCCTGATCATTATAAATTCAATATAAAAAAAAAAAAAATCCGGAGGCTCTCAGAGTTATGTGTTGTGAAGTATATAATTTACTTCCTTAGGCTTTTTATTTCCTAAGTTTCAACCACATACACAACTATTACAATGCTTCACGTACCACAGTTACGCTGTGCTTCCCCTGGCTTAGACAGAATTTTATACCACCACTAGATGGAAACCTGAATTACCTTTTAAAATCACAGTTCTGCAAATATCCCATTCCTGTGTGTGTTGCTACTGTGTCTTACATTATTGCCATGTTCTTACTAAGACATCTAATCACATGCTGGCTGATACAAAGCTGTATTTATCAGAAAAGTTTCCACAAGCAGGCAGCCACAGAACTTCCTCTGATGCATATGAGTCTGCAAGCATTAACATAAACATCCCTGCTCAACTCCCAAGCAAGTGCTATCGAATGCAAGGAGTGAACTGTTATGCATATTAGAGATTCAACCTGCTTATACAGCAATCTCGGCTTCTCAATCTAAGTTATAATTAATAAAAATTCCCATGCAGTTTGGGCTTAATTAATACCACACTTTAAATATCAAAGGCACTGCATATGCTTTGCGAATGTATTGCAACGACCAAATCATCTGAAACTTATAAAACTATTTGCACACCTTGTATTTATATAAGGTTCTATCACTTCAGTGGTATTTACCCCACTATTTACTATAACCCGAGGTGACTGGCAGCCACGACCATCTGCTGTGTCCCCAGTAACTCACATAGTGCTTCTTGCTGTGTCAAAACAGTTGTAAATAAAAACTGCTTCTAGCAGACTGACACAGCTATCAGAACAGCCATTGCACTAGCTACATGCACAGATACAACAATACATATCATCACAGAACTATAGAATGGTTTGAGTTGAAAGAGACCTTAAAGATCATTCAGTTTCAACATCCTGCCCACAGCCCAATCCAGCCTGGCCTTGAGCACGTTCAGGGATGGGGCTTCACTGGGCAGCCAGTGACAGTGGCACACCACTCTGTGAGTGAAGAATTTCTTCCTAACATCTAATCTAAATCTCCCCTCTTCTAGTTTAAAATCACTCTCCTTTATCCTATCACTATCAGACCATGTAAAAAGTCAGTCTTCCTTTTGTTTATAAGCTCCCTTTAAGTATTGGAAGGCCGCAGTGACGTTTCCCTGGAGCCTTCTCTTCTCCAGCCTGAACAAGCCCAGTTCCCTCAGCCTTTCTTCATAGGAGAGGTGCTCCAGCCCTCTGATCATCTTTGTGGCCCTTCTCTGGATCCACTCCAATAATTCCATATCTTTCTTATGCTGTGGATACCAGGCCTGGACACAGTACTCCAGATGTGGCCTTGCAAGGGCAGAGTAGATGGGACTCCCTCTCCCTGTTGACCATCCCTCTTTTGACGCAGCCCAGGATACAGTTGGCCTTCCAGGCTGCAAGTTGACTGTCGGCTCATGTCAAGCTTTTCACCCACCAGAACCCCCACGTTCCTCTTGGCAGGGCTGCTCTCAATGAGTTTTTTTCCCAGTCTGCACTCATATCTGGGATTGCCCCAACCTAAGCACAAAACCTTGCACTTGGTCTTGCTGAGCCTCATTCAGTTCACTTGGGCCCACCTCTCAAGCTTGTCCAGGTCTCTTTGGGTGTTATCCCTTCCTTCTGCCGTCTCAACTGCACCATTCACCTTCGTGTCACCAGCAAACTTGTTTAAGGGTGCACTCAATCCCACTATCCACGTCATTATTAAAGATGTTGAAGAGCACCAGTCCCAAGACAGACACCTGTGGGACACCACTAGTGACTGGCCTGCACCTGGACATGGAGCCGTTGACAACAACCCTCTGGCTGTGATCATACAACCAATGCCTTGTCCAGTGAATAGTCCACTCTTCAAATCTGTATCTTTCCAACTTAGAGATAAGGATGTGGTGTGGGATCATGTCAAAGGCCTTGCACAAGTCCAGGTAGATGACATCAGTTGCTCTTTCGTCATCATCCATTGATGCTGTTACTATGTCCAAGAAAGACACCGGAGTGGTCAGGCATGATCTGCCCTTGGTGGAGCCATGTTGGCTATCTAAGATCATCTCCTCATCTTGTATGTGCCTTAACAAAGCTCCCAGGAGGATCTGCTCCACCATCTTCCCAGGCGTAGCTGTGAGGCTCACCAGCCTGTAGTGGCCCAGGTCTTCCTTTCTCCCTTTCTAAAAATGGGAGTCATGTTTCCCTTTTTCCAGTCACTGGGGACTTCACTTGACCGTCATGACTTTTACAAATATGACGGAGAGCAGCTTGGGAACCACATCTGCCACTTCCTTCAGGACCCTGGGATTCATGTTATCTGGCCGCATAACTGGCATGGTAACATGACAGAAGCATTAAGAATACTGACGTCAAAGCTCATGAAATTCTGAATTTGGAAAACACAGTAAAGGTCTAAAACAAAATCTCAGTTTTGCCTTTAAGTCTTACTTTCCATTAAGTCCAGACCACACTATAACTGAAACAGGAAAAAAAAAAAAAAAAAAGTGGTATTTCCATACAAGTTAAACAGAACAAGTTAATCAAATGCTGTACCACACCAACCTAGAGCCAGAAACACACAAGGAACTGCTGGCGCCAGAGTGGGCAGAGGAATCTGATGGAGAAAGCGCTGTTCTCTAGCTGACAAGTACCCAACACCCATTCCCATGAGCTGCAGACCCCACACATGCCAGGCCGCTCCTCTGCATCAGAAAGCCCCCAGGCTGTTGGAGCCTTAGCAGAAGAGAAGTGGGCTCCCACTCCTGCTTCTAATCCTACACTTGAAGGAGCACTGACAGGGTGGGAGTAAAGCCAAGGAATTTCATTACCAAGAAATGTTATAAGGATCCATTTTGGTTCTTCAGCTATTTGGTTTTCTTATTGTTTTTGTTGTTGTTGTTGTTGTTTTTTGTTGTTTTTTTTCTTGTCGGAGGGATCTTTGCACATGAAAGCTGGTTCAGGGGATTCACCAAACCCTGGGTTCCCCAAGGAAAAGCTGCCATCTTATACAGGGAGACTTCAGATCTGGCTCCAGAACAGGTCACCCCATGTGCAAGGTCAGGGCAGCAGGATGATTCCCTGTATCTGCCCATGTCCAAATTCCACATGCCATAGTTATCCAGCTTTCAGAGAAGTGAGAAATTTCTTCCTGCTTCTTGAGAGATATCAAAGAAAATAACGGAAACTGTCTCCAATTTAGTGCTTACAAATTAAGACACGGTGGCTACCCTAAGTAGCAGCTAGATATGTAAGTCCCGATAGGAATTTACTCTAAATAAGAAGGTTTTCACCCAGATAGTCATAAAAAACACTAAAAGCAGATTTCAACATATCCAGTAATGTTCCAATGAAATACTACTCTTAAATCCTATTTCACAATTTTCATTAAAGTCATAAAATGGCAAAAACCTTGAAGTCATATTTCACTTCCAAAAAAATGTACTTCTTTGTCAGGGAAAGAGAAGATCACTTATATAACGTACTTCACAGAAACTTGTAGCATAATACAGAAAGTTAGCAGCAGTTTCAGACTTACACAACCTATGTGCTTGCTGAAAAGGCAACCCACATGTTCCACTCCTGTCCTGGTCTGATTCCAGCACTGGCGACAGCTTCCTCGTCCACCCAGTCAATTTGTTTGAACATTTGCTCTTCAAGTTCTCTTTTCAGCTTCTCAGTGTACTTTTGAATGCCAGAAGCTTAAAAATAAATCAAGAAGGGGAAGGAAGATCATGCTAGCCAGAAGAATTAAGAAGCAAAAACATTCATTATACCCAGTCACCATCAGAAACAGATGCATCATGACAGCTGTGTCCTGGCAGATATTATGGGACCATGCCACAAATCATTCCGGCAAACCAAACACTGTAAGTGCCAGGCAAAACTGCAAACAAATTTGATGATGACAATTACTTTTATCATTTCTGATATCATGTTGACTAGAAAAATTGGCCATTCTTGAGAGGCTAAGTGACCGGTTCCCCAGACAGAGAGATACAGCTCCATCTTAATTTTGCCAATATAATGCCTAGTCATGTTAACAGGAATGAAAAATAGTCACCTTTCTTCTGAGTGTACAACAGCAGATGCCAGCTCCCCAATCAGTCTCAGCTAATTTGAAAGTTTATAAAAAGGCTTTCTGAGTGAAGAGAGGCCAAAGCATTTCAAAGGCAATTTATTCTATCTCTCTGATGTGAGAAAATGTCATGTAATTCTGCAGAATGATTCTGCTCATCTCAAGACAGTCCAGACCTTCCAGTCTACAAGGTCAGACCTTTTAAACAAGGTAAGTATGAGATTAACTATTTCAGAATTAAAAGAGGAATTACTAAAATGATGTAAAACAAATGAATACTTAAATTACTTTGCTGAATATTCTACATTATATCATTTGTAACCTGGAATGAAGTAATCAATATTACCTTAATACTACCTATTCTTATGTAAGCATTCTCATCAGCTACCATACGATTTAGAAGACTGTTGAACTAATTCACTTACCATATCTGTCAGCATTAATTCAATAGCATTCCAAGGTAATAATCACTATCAATCTAATTATATCAGCCACCTCCTGTAAATGAGTACCAATTATTTTAATTAAAATATTAAATATTTAGAAAATAGGAAGGAGCATATATTAATAATTGATATACTTAATTTGAATCTACCTGAACAACCATAATTCCTGAACAAGAAAGCCTGCTTTCTTTGCAACTCTCTTTAATATCTCCCAGTGGGTTTCAAGAAGAAAAGCATAAATCCAACAGCAACGATAGGAAAAACACAATTTTTATGTTGTTCTACTTTTATACAAATTTGCATATACCTGTGGAGTATTTCTACCCGTTCTTATTCACTAAAGAACTCTTCCAAGAATATTCAAAGAGTAGTTTCCCTATTCTGTAAACTCAAACAAGTCAGTTTGGATTTGCCATGAACACAACTCGTGACAGAACAATACATCTCCCCTTTTCCCTACAAATCAAACAAGGAGTTCTTTTCCCATATCCGTTAATGGAAACTGATACTGCAGCAATATTAGGGCAGTACACGAATTCTCCTAGAATCATCCACATACTAAAACGATACTATCTGGGGGTCTTTTCAACACTTTTTTCAATTTCTGTTTAAACTTAATCTAAGAAATCTCTCTTTAATGTTCTACTTGTGCATCTGTGCACTGTAAGTATGCTCCAAATGACTACACCCATTTGAGAATTAGATGGATTATTCTGGTTCTTCACTGAGATTTGGGTTCTTCCTTACTGCAATGTAACAGAACCTAATATTAAACTACAGCAATTTTACAAGCTATAGTGGCTTGAATGCCCTGTAAAAATAAAATTCCTCTAATGGTTATTCTTAAAGCATTTAAAAAGAAAAGGTCACAGTTTTTCACCATGTTTCACAAGAAATAAATGGCATTTGCTCAGTTTATTTTCCTTGATAAACAATCCATGTGTTCAGTTCCCTTGAAACAGTGTCGTGATTTAAATAGCATGGGGAAAAAATGTTTGGAACAACCCTAATGTCTGATTAAAATGCTAGGCAGTTTACTAAATAATTAGTAAATACAGATCAAATAAGAGGACAACAACCTTACAAACACAGACTATGCACTCAATCCCATGACATTCAACACATCCCGTATCTTACTAAAAGCTCAGCTCGATTTCTGTTTTGTAAAATAGCATATTCAGGCACTTTCCCATACAGAAGGTCTGACTCTATCCATAAAAGAGCATGAAAGTTTTAACAAGAATAACAGAATCATTAAGGTTGGAAAAGACCACTAAGGTCATCTAGTCCAACCGTCAGCCCACCACCATTAGCATGTGGTGGTGGTTAGTTCTTGCCTAATCCAAGCCTTCTACAGGGTACCTCAGCTACCTGGTTCAGGCCTTCAGGGGCCGCAAACCACAGCACGCTGTGAGAGACAAAGTCCCACAGGCAAGAAATGTGAAGGTCTGATTTAGAAATTCCACCCTTGAAACAGATAATAATCTGGGGGAGAAAAATCCTAGAAAGAAACAAAAGACTAAAGGGAAGATGACAAGAGCCACATTAACCACTTGCTAATACATCCCTCCTGCTAAAAGAAAGGTGTATTTGCAAAGTTCTTACTGCTCATGCACTCAAAACAGCTATTAGTTTCATTTCTTTGAATGTATCATAACTAATAGCAACGCATGCCAGGTTTCAAAATTCAAATTCCATTCCTCATAATTTAATTTTTCCCAGTTTTCCCTGTAATCTATTTTAAAACATTTTTAAACTGAGAAACATGTTTGCTATTTGTTCACTTCACAGAAATGGCTAAAAATATCTCAGTGTAAACGCTGTCTTCCTTTTAAAAAAATTATTTTAAGGAAGATTTTACCACTGAAAATAGTAACCTGTAACTTGTCTTTTAGCTCATTCTAAAACTGGAAACAGCGAAGCAGAAACACTTGAGCACTATCAAATAAATTGCAACTGAGAATTATAATAGCATCAGCCATTTGCAAAGTAGATACATAATTTCCAATTTCAGCATCAATCAGTTGGTAAGCACCAAATAAAACATACTTCTTCCTTTCCTCTGAAGAGGATACCAGGCAGTACTCTCTGTCCCTGTTCCTTACACTCCAGTGCTGGGTTAATGGATCTGCATAACTCCTTGCATTTCAGCTGACAGACAGATGGTTGGGCTAGGTCTTCCCCAACACCCTTCCATTCATCAGTCTGTAGCTCTGCACACCACCTGTTCTAACCAACTCCCAACACAGAGCAGAGAACAGATCGCAATTTTCCTCCATGGCAAGGAAAATAACTTTGAGATTAAAACAAAAAACAAAAAAACTAGTATTTCAATGAATATGAAAATTAATTGGAAGCTTAATTGTCTATAGAATCACAGAATCTTCTGAGTTGGAAAGGATCCTTAAAGGTTACCTAGTTTGACTCCCTTGCAATGAACAGGGAAACCTACAGCTAGATCAGAGTCCCATACAGCCTGACCTTGGATGTCTCCAACAACAGGGCATCCACATCCACCACCGCCCCGGGCAACGCATTCCAGTGCCTCACCACCCTTATTGTGAAAAACTTATGTCCAATCTAAATCACCTCTCTTTTAGTTTGAAACTATCTCCCCTTGTCCTATCACAACAGACCTTGCTGAAGACCCCATCCCCCTTCTTCTTATATTCCCCCTTCAGAAACTGAAAGCCCGCTCTCAGGTCTCCCCAGAGCCTTTCCTTCTTCAGGCTAAATGGCCCCAGCTCTCTCAGCCTGTCCTCATGGGAGAGGTGTTCCATTCCATGGATCATTTTTGTGGCCCTCCTCTGGACGTGCATCAACAGGTCCATTGCCCTCCTGTATCGAGGACTCCGCATCTGGATGCAGACTCCAGGTGAGGTCTCACCAGCACAGAGCAGAGGTGCAGTAGCACCTCCCTCGCCCTGCCGGCTGCACTTCTTTTGATGCAGCCCAGGATATAGTTAGATTTCTGGGCTGCAAGGGCACATTGCTGGCTCATATAGGTTTGTCTCTCATCATTGTTTGGATGTTCTAACTGAAAGGTCTTTTCCTCCATGGACTATCTGTGATGTTTCCCTGTTCTGTGGACTTTTTTTAGGGCTTACTGATCTGTCAGCATCTGACTGTGCCCAGCCACCTCAAGAGTCACTCCCCTCTGGCGCTTGTGAAATGTCACAGAATCACAGAATACCCCAAGTTGGAAAGGACCCATAAGGACGACTGAGTCCAGCTCCTGGTTCCACACAGGAACGCATTATATCCCAGTTACTTCTGGGCTATCCAGTTCTCTGTCTGCTGAAACCAGCCCCACAGCTCGCAGCGAGAAGCACAAGGTGAGCAGAGAATCAGTGCTCGCACAGAACCAAAAAATGTCCTGAGTTGAAAGGGACCCAGAAACATTATTGAGTTCAACTCCTGGCTCCACGCAGGAACACCCAAAATCCTCACCCTGTGCCTGAGTGCTTTGCCCAAACTCTGCATGAACTCCATCAGGCTTGCTGCTTTACTGCTCCGTAAAGGCAACAGTACCACTCAAAAATGAAATACAAGTTCATGTGGAAGCTATTTACACATGTATATTTAGTTAATTGTAATTATACAGCTAGCAACACGTGTAGCTATATATATACATATTTATGTAACATATATGCAAATTATACCCAGTAATTTCGCATCTGTTTTACACGCACTGATAGCTAATTATATAATTGTTACATATGGGTGTGCACACAGTTGTGGTCACATGCCTACAAGGCAACGACAGACCCGCAGCGCTGCCCTGGCCAGGCCCTGGGCCACCTGTGCAGGGAGCGGGGTACCCCCGCCACAAGCACGGGCTGCGGCAGCGAGGGGACCACCGGACTGGGCACGGCCAGAGGGCGCTGCCCAGGCTGCCAGCGTGCCCAGGCGGCCTGACCCGCCGCAGCCTCCCCCGCCGACCCGCGGGGCCGAGCCGGGCAGCCTCTGAACGCCGTTTCACCGGGCACTTGCCTCCCATTCCCGCAGGAAGCGCTGTGCCTCGGCGGGCCCCGCGGCCTTGTGCTTCCTGAACTCCTCCTTGACGTAGCGGTCGCCCAGATCCCGCAAGGCGGGTGGCAGCGCCCGGTGCAGCTGCAAGATCCGCCGGTAGAGGCCCCGCGCACCGCCCGCTTGCGGCCCCATGCCGCCCGGCATGGCGGCGGTGGTGGAGCCGTTAGGCGGGGCCCCGGGGACGCGCTCCGCCCTCGGCGGAAGGGGCCCGGAGGGGGGCGGCCGCGGAAAGCCCCGGGGGTGGCTCGTCTGGTAGAGGGGTGTGTAGCTTGCCCTTGTCTCCTCGTGGCTAACTGAAAGTTAAAGCGTGTTCTGAGGACGTTGTTAAATGCCCCTTAAACGCTGAGAGGCATGTGACACTAACCAGTATGCTAGGAAGCATTGTTGCAGTGAACTGTAAAGAAAATTTTCCAGTCTTCAGTCTGAGCCACCATGGTGCAGCTTTGTCCCGTTCCCCCATAGCTCTGTTTTCATAGAAATACTAAGGTTGGGAAAGACCTCTAAGATCACCTAGCCCAACCACCAACCCATCCACCATGCCCAGTGACCGTGTCCATCAGTGCCATACCTACACGTTTCTTGATCACCTCCAGGGACAGCAACTCCACCACCTCCCTGGGTAGCCTGTGCCGGTGCATCACCATTCCCTCATAGAAGTTTTCTTCATATCCAACCTGAACCTTTCCTGGTGCAACTTAAGGCCATTTCCTCTCATTCTATTGCTGTTACCTGGGAGAAGAGGCCAACCCCAACTTCACCACAGCCTCCCTTCAGGTCATTGTAGAGAGCAATAAGGTCTCCCCGAGCCTCCTCTTCTCCAGGCTGAACAGCCCCAGTTCCCTCAGCCGCTCCCCAAAGGCTTGTGCTCCAGATCCCTCACAGCTCTGTTGCCCTTCTCTGGACACACTCCTCAGCCTTCATGTCTTGTAGTGAGGGGCCCAAAACTGAACACAGTACTCGAGGTGCAGCCTCACCAGTGCAGAGTAGAGGGACAATCACCTCCCAAGTCCTGCTGACTACACTATTTCTGATACTACCAGAGGAAAGAACTCATTTTACACGTACGCAGAATTTGGAGCAAATGACTTAGTCTCCTAAAACCAAGCTTCCTCAGCTTCAGTTTGGTTTATTCGCATTTTGAAGCCTGTGTACTGCCTTCCTGGGACTGCCAGGGCCTTGTGCAACCCCGCCACTATCGCCAAGCTCCTGCTTTCTGCTGCCTCCCACAGACAGCTCTGCAGCTTGCAGTGAAGTTTTCTCAGCTGTTTAACATCATACCCAACCCACCCACATGGAAAAATCTTCAAGTATCAACAGTCACGGGTATTTTGAATAAGGAAAAAGGGGCTGAAACTCAGGCAGCAGCAGCAGCAATGAACATCCACAACATAATGATGGTGCCCCATTAAGCTCCTGCCAGCCGCCCAAATAATTGACTTCAAAACAAAAGGGAAACATTTCCATCAGCCCAGGGAGCATTAAACTTCCCCCAGGATACTGAGAAATGTAATAAAAATATACTGCCTTGTCAAAAGCCTCGTCATTATGTCCAAGCAACACAGAAAAGAGCAAACTACAAACTATTTCACTCCCTAGCATTTTTTGAAGTTTATTTATTCTTCTAGGCACTTCAGGGGAGGAATGCTGAGGTTCCCAGTATTTAACTGAGAAGTGAAGGAAGGCACAGACAGCTCATCCAGTTCCCATTCTCTGCCTCTGTCCAGTTCTCCCAGTGCCTGCTGGGCAGTCCTAATCCCTAAATCAATTGGAGTTGCTATACTTTCAAACCATATTTCTGCAGACATTTCTATTAGGAAGGATTCCTAAACTTGTTTCATTTTGTCCTCGCCTGTGTCCATCAGGATGTTCAAATTTTTTAAATGTTTGTGAAAAAAAAAAACAGATTTGTTTCTTCAGTTGTATTTGCAATGATGGAGTTCCTCTGAATTTCCTCAGGGTGCATTCATCTGAAGAACTAATTTCAATATTTTTTCTTGTAATGATCTTATGTTACACACTGCACCCTTACTTACATTGCACCCTGACTGCTTTCTCCTTGCTACATCCATCGTATGTGTTTGGGAGTCCTTCAGTGGCCTACTGAAGCCCTCTACTGGGCAATTCCTTTGTGGCTCAAATATTAATCAGGATACATCAACCATCTCTGCAGTCTGCATATTTAGTTTATTTTTTGTCCACAGGGACTAATAGCCATTTTGCTCATCTTCTGTATAACATTCATTTTATCTACATATGGTGAACTCTGGTGAATTAGTCTAATTGTGATTTAAATAATCCATAAACAATTCTTCTGAATCCAGCTGGGCTCACTAGCACTGGCTCAGTGCTTTTGCTGAAACTGGAGTTGATCCTACAAAGACACTAAAATATCTCTGTGCCATACTCCATAGCACCTGTGGATTTGGGGAAATGGTACCAGCTTTGCTATGGACAGCATGGTTCATCTCATATACCAAATCTTTATTTCCATGGCTAGGACTACATGAGTGTTATCTCAGTCTTTTTCCAAGAAATTTGTGGTACAGCATAGATGCAAAGTCCCAGCCCTCTGCTCTGGCTGCTTATCCGTCCTTCTGTGCTAGCAGCCAACCCATAGCAAGCAGAAGACAGATTTTGACCCTGTGAATCTACCAGAATAGCAATCTTGTGTGCTTCATTCCAATCTCAAAAGGCAGGAAGAGTGGAGGAACTCTTCCATCTTTGTTTTTTTCCTTTTATCAGTAATGTGTTCACTAGCTGAAGCTGAAGTATTTATTGAGCTGTTATAATTGCTGTAATTTAAAAAATTAGCAAAAGCATCCTAAGAAGATTTCTTTATGTGAATCAGAATACATGGTTAAAAATAGAATGCAATGACATGATGCGCTTTTCCAGAACCTGTGGCAGTCCAGATAAAACAAAGCTGTATTTTCATCTGTTAAAAAAAAAAAAAAGGATAATCTGCAATTTTATTTTCGAGACTGTAGGTTAAATGTTAAAGTACAGAACCCTAGTGTGTCTAATTTCCTGCTGTGAACATAAAGAACCATACAGTCATGTCTTATGCTTCATATATTTTCAACGTGCAGAGCACAACAAAATTATCTTACTTCAGAGCTGTGAAGTTTGTATTGTGAAGTCATGTATTCAAATAAATTAATAACAGTTCCTTTTTACAAACTATTGCAGACCAAGGTAGACTTTTCTGATTCAGAAGCCAAGCCAAAGATCTGTTGTGATGGTTAAATGCCTGCTAAATATTCTGTGGCAACTGCACAATGTATAGTTTCATACATGTCTTAGAAAAAGCTCCCGATAATTGAGTTCCATGCAGTGACTTTGCCACTGTCAAAGTCAGGTGAAGTTTTGGCCTTGATTCAGCAGAAGCAAAATCATTCCTAGCATAGGACAGTCTGTTCCAAACCCACCTAGAAGTTGCACATGCAAACAAATGTACATGTATGCTGTTGTAAAATGAACTGGCTCTTTCCCCAGGACTTGGAGGAATTCCAGCAGTGAAGATAGCAGCTGTGGCTGTGTTTGCTGGAGAGACAGCAACCTGTCCACTGCAGGCCCAGGTGAGGGCAGGTTGCTCAAGCAGACTTGTGCCAGCAGGTAGGGCAGCATGGCATGGGAGAGGACACGGGGAAGAAAAGGTTTGCATCTGAAAGCTCCATTTCATCAAGGGAAGAAAACACCATAAGATGTGCTATTTGATGTAACTCACCAGTGTAGCCTCAAGTACTCAGGTATGAATCTCATAGTGGGATGAAACCAAATAATAGAAAGTACTTCTTAAGAAATAAATGAGCTACACTGTGTTTTGGGGAGGGAGGTGTAGCCAGCTGTTTCTGGACTTCGGTCAATTACATGAGTGGCAGGTTGATGTTAAAAGGAAGTTGTGTTTCAGTTCAGCTTCTGCCTGTGCTGCTCACTCATTGCAGGATTTCTTGTTCTTTCATCTGAAGCATATGATCTGTATCATCCAAAACATTCTTTGACAGTCAAAAGAAACAATTCCCGAGGAAATGCTGCTTGCCTCCTGCAGACATGAGAGATGTTGGTTGAATTGCAAATCTTAAAGAGAATATAGCTGCCATACTCCATCAACTTTCTGCTTGAACGTGTATGAACAGAGCTTTGCAGTGAGCCAAAAGTAGGCAGGTTCACATCCGAGGAGGAGTGCTGGCCTAAACTTGGCCCCTCCTGCTCTCCATCTCCCCATCTTCCCCTCCACAACTTTCTCTTCCCTATTCCAGAGGCAGTTTTCAAGTTCTGCCCCACAGCAGAGACACTAGCACTTCTCAGGTAGGTGGCTGTGAAAGGAATGAAGGATTACGAAGAGCACGTGAATGTTTTGTCTAATCTCATTTTCAGAAACATCTACTATTTAGCTGAAATTTTCTAAAAGAATTAAACTCAGTGAAATGATTCAAAATGAAAAATTTGAGGGCAGAGTGATGAAAGCACATCAAAGGTCAGTGTAATGGCAGACAAGATATTTTTAGGGGAAAAATGCTACACCTTCATTCATCATGTACTGTTCTGTTCAATGCATTAAAATTCTGTGAAAGGTGCAGTATTCATCTGTTAATTTACACGAGCACAGTTTGAAAGAGCACATTTTGTTATTTCAAATACAATGTGAAGTGTGCACCATTCATTGGCAAAGCCTTGTTTTCCTGGTCTGCTTTTAAGTCATTGTAAAACTTCAAGCCCTGCAAAGATGCTTCCACAAATGCATTAAAATCCCTTCCAGAAAACAAAAAGAGCAAAAAATAAATTGTCCTTGATGGCTGGGGAGAAAATGGCCAAAGCAAATAAATAAATATTTTGAAAAGCTGCAGAAAGGACCATGTGTGTGAATACAAAACAGCAGTTTAACCCCCTGAAGTCAGGCATGTACTGCTGCTCCCCCTGCTCTCCAGGTGATGCTCACTCAGATCCCCAGTCCAAACTCGGGGAATAGAACTAGCCAGCCTGCATCACTTCTAAGTTTTTTGCCCAGCTTCACATTAGCCCAAGGGGAATTTAAAACACAACATAAACATGTGTTTAAACAGAGCTAGAAGAAAGCTTATTGTCCTGTCTCCTGTTTTAATTAAATATGTTTTATATGAAAAGCATAGCTTACAAATGCAAGCTATGTGGTTTCTCTGGCAGCACTGCAGCTCTAAGTAAATATGCCATAGTATTATTTTGTTTGCTTTCTTCCCTAATTAAGTTTTAAAAGTTTCCTCAGCACTCTGTGTGGCTGCTGCAGTTTTGGCAGCAGCACTGTGGTGAAGGGGACTGGGAAGAACACGCGTTCTTTTTTCCTCCCTCTCCTCACCAAGTAATCACTCTCAGCTGAAAATCCCATATCTTTTTTAACCATCTACACTCAAGGGATGAAGCACGAGCCCTGTTGTACAGCCGTGAGACCCTGCACATTGGCAAGGCGAGGTGCAGCTGCGCTGTGCCACACACTTTGGAGGAGAAATGAGAGCTGTGCTGCAAAACTGGAATCCAAATATAAGACTGTCACACTTTGAGAGCATTTGGATTTATCACTTTACTTCAGCAAGAAAGCACAGAGCTCACGGAGTCAGAGGCTGCAGGTTCTCAGCTGTAAGGATTTCTTATAAAACTCTTAGCATTTGAATAATCCCAATCACTGTCGACTGTTTAAAATGAAATACGCATTTTCCAATGGCACTCATTGTTTTGGCATAAAAATATACTATCAGCAAAACATTTTTCACATTTCAGACTCCTTCTGGACCTTTGGTAGCACCCAGTTTGTCCAGGGCAATGTAACACGTCAGCCAAACACTGGAATACTTAACTGACCTTGTGCTGTAACACTTCACCTTTGATGTGATGGATAGGAATCTCTTGTCCCCTTCCAGATGTTGTAATCAAGCAAGAAAACAAATGCAGCATGGAGCAGTGTGGTGTTCTGCCACTGCTCGTTTGTTGTTCCCTACCCCAAAAGTCAGCATTGCACTGCAGACTGGGGGGTATCACCATGGTGGTTCTTCATCCTGTTTTTATTATTCGTTGGTAATATTTGGAGTTTCATTTCTTGGTACTCAGGATTTTCCTTTGTGGTTTCTTGGTATAACATCATGTATTAATGGCTGAGCTTCAGGATGGAGCTGTAGGATACCACATGAAAAAAAAATGGAGCTTTAACATAAATACTCGGGTTTTCTTGAACCTGTTTCATGTAACAGCACTATCAGCATTCATCAGTTCCTCCCTCCACCCCCCTCCCAAATCACCTGAAGGCAGGACTGGCAGTGATCAAAAGACATGCCGCATTTCTTAGCAGTGAAAAGATCACATCTGTGAAATATGGATTTTAATAATGAGTTCATTGCTGCTTGCTTTGTGAGTTATGGCTTTGCACTTCTCCTAAGCCAAAACAAAAGTTATTTACAAGGTGCCACAAGAACAGTTTTCAGACTGAGAAACAAGTAAGTTAGCAATCACAAGCTCCTCGCAGGTTTGTGAAAGCGGTGTCTACTTTTTACTTTATTGAGATTTGATTTTACTCTGAGGAGCTGAATGCTAGTTTGTTCCTATATGCTATGGAGCAGTAGCAGCTGTAGGTGTTACGGGAAGAACAAGGCCCTTCGACTGCCAAAGCAATCTGCAGAAAAAATGTTTGACTGTTTCAGGCCAATGTGTTAGCTGGTCATGGCTGATGAGTTATGGTCCTGGTCTCTTCAGGAAAAATAGTTGGAGACTTTCCACCAATGGGGGAAGTATCCTTATTGTCCTGTTTTGTTTATTGAGTCAATATCAGTTATAACACTTTTGTATTAATTAATGGAGAAGAAAATCTATATTTGAAAACCCTTGACAATGAGTATTCCAAGCAGAGTGTCCCATGGTGCAACGATGTACTGCTGCAGTTTCTGCTGAAAATAGTATTCTAAAGGACAGATGATTTTTCTGTGAGCTCTGAAATTCAAACGTTTGCCTGGGTCACACTGAGAAACTGGAGAATGCCATCCAGGTCTGCAGTTCACGTGTCAGGTCATTTAAGAAATGGATACCCAGAATGAAGCCCACCTTTAAAAAATCTTCCAGAATTAATATCTAGTAAGTCATACTGTGTTCAAGGTATCATTTTTCATTTGCCTATACATGAACAGACACTAGCATACCGTGAGTTGTACTGGAGGGGATCAATACTTTAGAAATTCTTTAAAAGAACAAGAATTGCATCCCGTCTGTTGTTCAGTTTCATATATCAAAATTGTGCTCTTCACAGCTTCCAGAGGGCTTTGCTCTGACTCATTTACTGTCTTCCTGCATTCTGTTTTCAAAGTTATGCCCTGGGAGCAAAGCTGCTCATTTAAGAGCTGGATTTCAAAGTGCTCTAAAATCCACAGGCATCTCCGACATGTTTTGAAAATTGTTATACCTCATCAGAGCCCGGGGCAAGATTATCCTTGCAAGTCTGAAGTCCTTTGGTCTAGCAGGTCTTCAGACATTACCACTTCTTTCCAGCCTTCCCAGGAATGACTGCATTTAATATGCAAGTTGCTCTGAGATCCACTGGGATATGATTGTCTTGAAAACTCAGTCATGTCAATGACTGCAGGATGGTTTGCAATGCAAATCTGGGGTCATTCCTCCCTCCCCATTGCTGCTTATAGCAATGCTTTTTTTTTTCTTTTCCATCAACAGCTTAGAGAAATCTGAAGCTCTAAATCCCATGAAATATATATGCACATGATGCTCTGATCCTGACCTCAGCTCTTCAGTTTACCAGACAGATGTTACTGAAGTTCCAGCCGGTTTAGAAACACTTAACACCACTGATTGATTGGAAGAAGTGTAAACCAAATTCCAATGTTGTCTTTAGGATTCTAGAATACAGATCCCTTTTCTTGCTGCCAGGAAGTGCTGGAGATCCTTCTCAGCTATTGTCTGTATGATACATGTGCAGTCATGCAAGCAAAAGAAGATATGCTCACAAACCATGCGTGTATGTGTAGGCATGCGTATGCCTCTTTTTTATATATGTGTGTAGACATATATATATACCGATACACCACTACAAGTACATATATGTTTGCCCATACATGCACACACGCATGCATGTATGAGTGCACATAAAACTGTTTTCTTATTGTGGTGGTCTGAAGTAACTTACCAAAACCATCTTTCCCTGTTTAACTTAGTAATCAGATTTTTTAAGGTTTATAATATGGTGATTTTTTCTTTCTTTGTAATAGCTCATCCCAGTAGTTCCCACAATATAAACAGTACCCTGTATTCACTCAGTGCTTTACATGCTTGCATTTCAAAATGCGCCTTTAGCTACATCCAGATTGCCTGTTAGTCCTGCATCCCCATTCAGAAGATGGGAAACTTGAGAAACCGAGACACACTGCACACCCATCACTCAGTAAAACAGTGGCAGAGACAGGACAATAACTGCAGGCATTCCCGGGTCTCAATTCAGTGCTTTAGCCAATAGCTCATATTGTTTTTGAGGTTTGCGTAACTTTGAGTATTAATCCACACTGTGTCAAAGTGATGGCTGTTATTAATAACTTTTTGGGCAATACTTTGTCATTACATAGTAAGTTACCCACAAAACCAATGGCAAGTTTAGTAAAATCTATCCATAGACAATGTCAAGGATCTCCTAACAAAGGGAACGTGCAGTTATTAAGGTTTGAAGTCTCAACCCTAAAGTGGACTGAAAGACGTTTGTTCCAACAGCAGAGCTGCAAATGCCAAAAAGACTTGAAAGATTCTGGTTGACTCTGACTGACACTGAGTAACAGAAATATGTCTTAAGGCAAGGTTAAAACATTCATTAAAGGAGGAAAATGAAACGGCACTACAAAAACTGAGGTTTCCCCCTTACACTTTAGTAGTTACAAAATATACTTCTGGCTCTTTAATTGCAGTTTGCAAAAGCTCTATACTGAGTCATTGAGTTTCTGTAAGTAACAGCCTTGTCCTGGGCTTCTTATTGGCATTTACTCCTATGCCACCCACATTAAACTCCAAATCTGGATCCAAGGATTGCTGAGCTGTGAACACTGTATTTGTATAATTCTGCCAGAAACCACCCATATAACCTCAGAAGAATCAAAGAGAACTAAAGATATGCTGAAACATTCAAAAGTAATTTGAACACCACCTACCGGCAGATGCTTACAGGTCTGGATATATTTTGCTTATATCCTCTCCCTTTCTCTGGTTGGTCTTTTCAGCATGGAGAAGGATCAGAAAAGGTCAAAAGATGATGTTGGCCATTTAGCAAAAAGGCTTTGTTTTCCACACGTTTCATGTCCATCACATCTCATGCCGCAGGACTAGAGGGAGACAGCTGAGTGTTGCCACAGAGTGAAAAAGCATGGTTAAAGACTAGAAGCTGCTAAGAATAATCAGCATGGCCACGCTGTTTACCTGTTCCACAGTTTGTTCATTCACTACCTAGTAATCTTTTTGCCTGCTTACTGAAGAAAGTGAAGAGATGTACCAAGGGAAAAAAGAAGAGGTCAGTTGCAAGAGCAAGGTTCCCCGAGCACCCATGGTTTGTGTGTCTGAGAGTTTTGTCCTTGATCGTCCCAGAAGTTGCTGTACGGTTGGAAGGGAAGTACTGAGCACTACTGCTGTCTGAATCCAGTGTCCTAAAGGTGGCTCCCGGAAAGCATGTGTCTCTGCCCATGAGATGTCTCCAGATTGAGACTGTGGCTCCGTACATGCAGAGTTCTATGGCTCGCCAGTAGGCCCATATGGGAAGATCTGTCTCTGCACATCCATATATGCAAGAAGACCTCTGTACTGAAGCCAAGACAACAACAAAAAATCAAGTAAAGGGCTCTTCCCAGCTCTGTAGCTGCCTGTGGCATCATTGGACACACCTGAAGACAAATATGTTATTAACCTGTTTTAAGTAGAGTGCTCAGCCTTTCCACTTCATTTTCTGTGATTTCATGAACATTTTTCAAGTATCAAACATCCTTTCTGTATTTCGTCATCAACACAGAGCAGCCAAATATCATGGACAAGTCATTACTTTCTCACCATTTTCTTACCCTGACTCCCATGCACTAGCATAAGGCTGCATTGTCCAAGATGCACTGGCCAAAGGGAAGATTTGTAATGAAGACACACCATAATCCCCTCTATCCACTGCAAATGATAAACATAGAAATATCTCCACAAATCTTCAGTTTATTAAAAAACTGTGTTTGCAGTTGCTATTTTAGCTCCCAGCTTGACGTCACAGTATCCCATTAAACAAGTAACCCTGGTACTGGAGGGAGAGCATAGGTTACCACTGAGTGTCTTCTTGCTGGTCAAGAGATTCAGCAGATTTTTTTGGTCTGGATGAAAAAAAAAAACAACCTTTATTATCTGAACAAATATTTTTTCTTGACAGTTCATACGTGACAAAGTACATTGGGAAACATACATTGAAGTCAAATGCCAGAAGGCAATAACTAGGTGGGCTTCAGAGTGTGCTTGATTATTACCAAGAATTAATGCAGAATGGGTATCATGGGCACTTATGCACACATGCGCCCACTTGCAAGCGTAGAAGGCAGGAGTCATCTTCAGCTTTGTGTTAGATATAACTAGGGACATGAGTGTTGCAGTTCTCAGGCTGCATCTTGCTTGGTTACAGCAGCAAGAAAATAAGTAACATGCATGAACACTTACAGAAATTGTGGGTGCTGTGGTAACTTAAGGCAGCAGCCCAAAAATCTGCATCTGATTTATTTTTTTCATCATTATTATGTGTCACCATGTTTAACATGAAAGTTCACATCCCACAATAGCTCTCTTTAAAGAACTTGCACAAGTCAGAAAATAAGGAAAACATTTTCTTGCTCTTGATTTTTTTCTCTCCATACAATATAGCCGTTCAAGTCCAAAGCCCAGGATGGCACACTCAACAAGGAGCTCAGCAGATGCATGCATTCCTGTTTCATCCTGCATCCTGAATGCTGCAGTCAGGAACCAAATGCCACATTCGGATGCTCTGAAATGATGTGAGGAGGGAAATGCAGCCCACAGTTGTCCCATTATTAGCATCCCTGCATTCCCTGCAGGGATGTCTGATTCTGATGTACGGAAAGATAAACATGCTGTGTATGGTCTGGTAAGAACTTTCTGTAATATTTGAATGTCAAATCATTTTTTTTTATCACAGATTTCTATTTTATTGCTCTGAGGAATATCAAAACTTTATAATAGCAGATTGAACTTGTTACACCTTATCCTTTTTTTCTTCTCCATATTTTGCTTTTTATCCTTCTGTCCTCTCTTCCACACAAACCCTCCTCTTTCTTTTTCCTTCCTTGAAAACAGCACTGTGAAAAGCCCATTGTTGAGCAGTAGGGTTGTGACATTAGGGTCAGTTCCCTACCCCTCTGCTCAAATTCCCTTTTCTGCTCCGTAAGGGAGAGAACACTTGCACAGAGTCTTGGACTTCTCATTTGTATCACAAATGGCGTCTACAAGGTGATGCTCCACCTTGAGCCCACTCTTGTCTCCCAGTGAAACCAAGACACAACAGTCCTCCAGTCATCCTGGATCAGGGTGAATGTTTTTGATGCAGAGCTTTATACCAGCCCATTGCTCATCTTTACTGCTCTTGCTCCTGTATACAATATTTTTCTACAGGCTAGATTGTCTTCTCACCACCAGCCCTGGGCTGGATCTAGTGCGTGCCGCATCCCTCAGCTCGGGATTGATTCGCCCCCACCAGCTGGAGCCAAAGCTTCCTTCTACTTAGTGTGGTCCTCTTCTGGGTGCTACACTGATGCCATAGCTGTGTCACATTCCCACCCCAGCGCTGCTCACTAAGCAAATTGGCACAGCCTACCAGTTTTATAAAGCAGGTATGATTATTTTCTAAGGTGCTGCTTCTGCTGAACTTCATCGTCCTGGTGAGGCAACAGAACTAACATTGTAGGAGCAGAGCTGAAAGAAGAGAAATAATACACTTTGAACGTACAAAGTATGAGCTGGTTTGAAATCTTTTCTCTCTCCTATTGCTAGCATTCACATTTTCAGAAACAGACAAGTTTTGGTTGCCTTCTTTAGTTATATTAATAACATTTTTTTGCAGGAGAAGTACCTTACTGCTGGAGCACCGTGTGTTTGTGGTAGATTATGCAGAATTTTCCGCAAAAGACTTACAGAGATTGCATCATGTTCAGAGAAAAATGCATGGACAGCAGTGCGGTGCAGGAACCAGGTCATGCTGAGATGTCAAAAACCTGTGCTTACATGTATCTCTTTTTCAGGAGCAGAGGAGGAGGTGCATTTGAGCACGTTGGGTGTTCTTGGAGGATTTCTGGTGGTTACACCCAGTGTACACTGCTTTAACTCCTTTTTTCATCTGACAGCCAATTCTGAAGACAATAGGGAAGCCTTTCACCATCTGAGGATTTGGCCAATGGCTTGTTTGTTTGTTGTTTTTTTTCCCAAATAACAATAAACAAATGATGTGTAAGTAGAATAACTTATATGTTATGTTTCGCAATTCCCATTGTATTACTTGATTTATGCACTGATATTCCGACGTATCTCCCATCATCCCGGGGGGATGCCATCCCCTCTCCTCGCAGGGGCGGATCTGCTGGTTGTTCCCCAGCCCCGCTGCCAGCCCGCAGCGGCCAGCAGATGTCATTGTGTCCCCACCGCAGTAGCGCATCGCACACATCCGTCACATCCGTCTGGCTGCAAATGCGTGTCCAGTCCTGCAAACAATGCTGTTGACTATTTAGGACTTTTTCAACCCCGAGGCAAAATATTTGTCAAAGATGCTTAGCCAGAAAAGAGTGAAAATGAAGTTCCAAGCATTTGATAGCTGTGACTAACTAGCCAGAATACCTTCTGTCTCAGCCAACAGAGCTCCAATGGCATTACACAAACACAGCTTTCTCAGCAGGACACAAATCACTGTTAATAAATTATGACAAAGGACGCCAGCAGAAGAGGGCAGAAAGCGTCTCGTGGATGAGCCAGCTTCCTTAGGTAACCAGCTTTCTTTGCTGTGAGGTCATCTGCTCTTTGACATTCGAAGAGACGGGATTGAGGAGCTGTACTTCAAAACTTTCTAGACCTTCAGAGCATAATGAGAAGTGGCTGCAGCCTGTTATTTTTCAGCTATTTTATCTTGGGCTATGTTAACAGCTTCCTAATTTGCATGATATAATAATATTTGTGATGTAATTAGAAAGTTCCATTCGGGGTCAAAATATGGTAGCAATAGAGAAGCAAATGCTTGGCAGCCATCCCAGAGGTAGGGTTTTCCAGAAAGTCTGACATATTTCTTATCAGCAAAAACTCAAGAGACATCATTGTAAGTTCTAATTTTAACCATCTTTTCACAAACTTCATTAATTTAAACTGCCTTTGATATCTAAAAGCTACATTCTCAATTACAGAATCTCATTTTCCAAGTTAAAGAAGCATAAGGCGAGCAGAAGGTGAAGTCAGCTTGTGACTTCCATGCCCAAAATGACAGCAACTGGCAATGTGCCACTGGTTCCAGTGCCATAGGATGTCCTTGACAGCTCCAGCGGAGAGCTGGCCTTTGGCAATGTGATTTGAGACCCTGAGGGCGGCCGCAGAAGGGAGTGAAATCAATGGAAATCCTGCGCTGGCTGGCAGTGGGCTGCAGCTAAGCCATGAATCATGAATGTCCAAAGGCCGGGTGCAAGCACATCTGTGTTGGGGTGAGGCAGCCAAGAGGAGTGTGCTCTGAGCCAAAGGACAGGCTCCATCCCAGGGGTCTAGGAGTCTCTCCCTGCTTGAGCTTTGCCATCTCAGGGAAAACCTGGGACACTACTGTGATGAAGGCCGCTCTTCCCTCACCTAAGGGAGCTACAAGAAGAGCAGTTCACCCTCTTGCTTGTTCATGGAAACACCAAAAACCCTTTCTGGCCTGGGGGATTTTTTTTGCACAGGGAGGAACTGTAGCTGTTCCCAATCTGGCTGCAAGGCACATTGTAACAGGGAGGTGGTGGAGTCACCGACCCTGGAGGTATTCAAGGAACGTTTAGACGCTGTGTTGAGAGACATGGTTTAGTGGGGTTATATTGGTGGTAGGTGGATGGTTGGACTGAATGATCTTGTAGGTCTTTTCCAGCCTTGCTGATTCTATGATTCTATGATTCTATAACTGAGAGCCCTTCGTCTGTCCTGATACCAAGCCCTGCCCCTGAGTGCTCAGAAGAATGCCCAATGGACCTGGAGGTCCTGCAGCTGCTTCCTACAGTCTGTAAGACACTTGTGACAAAATATGTGACTACTCATCAGCCAAGCTACAGGAGACATTCCCATTTCCCACATCCATGTCATGCATGGCTGCAGCTCGCTAGCTGAGGCATGCAGAAGAAGCCCTGCACTTGGTCTGCAGGGCTCCCAGCACTGCCCCTGTGCACCTACACATTTAGTTGGGGTTTCTAATCTCAGTGAGACAACTTAGTGTTGCCCTTAGGTAACTTTTTTGATTCGCATCACTTGATTCCCAAATAGGAAATAAGAAATTTGCAGCTACAGCCCTGTAAGGCTGTATTCCAGCTCCCTGCTCCCCCATCCAAGTCCTCTCCCTCCTGTTCCCCGTCCCACTGGTCAGGCCTGGCTGGCACATCAGGAGCTCTCCCATTTTCAGTTACACACTATTTTCAGACAACCTGCTACTTCATTGCGGTGTGGTGATGTCAAACATACACAAAAACTCAAAGGGGAAGATGTTTTCCCTCTGCCCAAGGACACTCACAAAGAGCAGACAGCAGTGAGTGCCCCAGTGGGATGGGTGTGGGAGCCCAAGGAGCCGACGTGCATCTGGCCTCTAGCAAGTCTCCTCTGCCTCATCTTTCCATCTCAGACAGGAGAGGTAGTGCTATTCATTATCTCATTTCACCCTAGGAAAAACGTTACCAAGATTGGTATGGTACTTACACAATACAGATACTGGAACAGTCACTCTCCTGCAAAAAGCCTTGAAGAAATGACTGGCCCTACTTGTTGTACCAAATGCAGTAACCAACACAGGATCGATAGTTTAAAATGACATGGAATAATGCTGACCTATTTTACTTCTTAAGCATGCCCTGGATATCCTCACCAACACAAATGTTCCAAAAAAAAAAAAAATTAGTGTGTGATGATTTAATTAAAATGTAATGATGTCATTAAAGGATCTCCCTGATGGAAGTGGGATCTTATGGATACTTTCTGAACTTTGAGCATTTTGGAACACCCCAGGTTTTCCGTGTTTGGAGCTGGATGTCTCAGCAAGAGCATCTCGGGTGGGACTGGCGTCATCACCTTGGGGCCTTGGCACCCAGTGGTCATTCAGAGATAGAATCACAGAATTAAGGTTGGAAAAGACCACTAAGATCATCCAGTCCAACCATCGACCCATCCCCACCATGCCCAATAAACCCTCAGTGCCACACCAACACATTTCTTGAACAGGTCCAGGGATGGTGACTCCACCACTTCCTGAGCAGCCTGTTCCAATGCACTACCACTCTTTCTGAGAATAAATTTTTCCCAACATCAGTGCAGAGCACTTGCTGCACACCCTGGCTTGGGAGGCAATGGACCCGTAAGATATGGCACAGGGAGGCAGAAAAATAGATGCATTAATTTACAACATTTTTTTGTTTGCTTTTCTTGTTTTTCCCCATGTTATTTCCCTCTGTCATAGCATGCTCTGCACTCTCAGCTCATGGCTAGATTTAATATTTCCTCAATCTTTTGGCTATCAAAAAAAACCAAACCAAACTTTGCAAAAAAATTAAGCAGGAAACCCACCTATGCTCACGAACAGCAATTATTTTCAGATGAGTAATTTTTTTTTCAGTAGTGTTAATAATCTATTTATTCTACCTGTTCATAGTATAGTCTCATCACAAAACTCTCTTGGTGTGCTCAGTGTGCAAAGTCAGCTGAGATGCTATAATGATGTCGAAATGAAATGCTGTCAGCGCAAATCCACAAAATGACATAACGATGTCAGAAATGAAAGGGAATCATAGCAGAGTGTGTTCCAGCATCGCTCAAAAATTTGCTAGAGGAAAGGGTGCCACCATTTGGGGACAATGTTTGTTATGACAGAAATGCTCAAACAGCTTAAAAGGGAACCTGCGTTTGCCAGCCACATCACTTTTTAATCCAACAGATTTATCAGGAAGTTGTGTTAATTTCCTCTATAAATATCTCTGTGAGTAGAACGATGCTTTGTGTGGTAAAAAGTGGTTTTTAAGTAGTCTCAACTCCTCGTTTCTTCCAAAATGGAATAGGAAGTGTTGTTTCACCGTTCACTTAAATAAATGGTCATTGCTCCTTTGAGGGAAGGAAGAAGAAAACCCCTCATTTAGTGGTCCCCCCTGAGGAAATCCACACCACAGTGCCATCACATCCTCCCAGATAAAGAGTTAAGGTCCATCCACCTGTCAGTTTGTTCTAATTCATGGTGGTAACAAGTCCCAAAAAATTCCAGTGATCTTTGAGGAAGGATCCGTATTTTGCAACTGGTCACGTTCAAATTAAATATTTGGTAGGAATGCAGCCACAATGTTAGTACTTGGATTTTGTTTACACCCGCATCCACAGGCATCCTAAAAAGTTGAACAACGTTGTCGGTGTCAGCAATAGATACACAGTGATGCAGCTGCTTCATGATGCCTCTCCCAGGAGAGCACAAGTCCACCTTATGAGGAGTGGCTGAGGGAGTTGGCATTGTTTAGTCTAGAGAAGAGGAGGCTCAGGGGAGACCTTATCACTCTCAACAACGACCTGAAGAGAGGTTGTGGCAAGGTGGGAGTTGGCCTCATCTCCCATGTAACTAGCAAAAGGATCAGAAGAAATGTCCTCAGGTTGTGCCAGGAGAGATTCGGGTTGGACGTTAGGGCAAATTTCCCCAAAACAGTGGTCATGTGCTGGAATGGGCTGCCCAGGGAGGTGGTGGAGTCACCATTCCTAGAGATGTTCAAGAAGCATTTAGATGTTGTGTTGAGGGACATAGTTTAGTGGAAACTATTGGTGGTAGGTGGACGGTTGGACTGGATGATCTTGGAGGTCTTTTCCAGCCTTGTTGATTCTATGATTCTGTGATTCCTCTTGGCACACCCATCTTTCTTCACCTCAGCCATGGGAGCAGAAGCTCAGACCTGGGACCTGGCTTTTGGGTGACTAAATTAGGTGAGCTGCGCTCCGTGTTAATTAAACTTACTGAGAGGCTGTAACAGCCTGCACTGATGCTCAAAGGTACAACCTCCTCATAAAAACAAATGAAGTTGCCTAAAATTTCAGTTTATTGGAGGAATTTCTCAAAGCTCCTATGTGCTTTAGGGGCTCACACTCCCTTCTCCAGTGCCAAGTTTAAATAACAAAGTGGGGTTCAGATAAGTTATTTTCATCCAAAGTTGTCTTTTAACAAAAACCATAAACTTGGCTACTCTAAGATATTCCATGACTTCATTTGAGAGTTTTTTTTCTTCAGCTGTTCATGAGACAAAACACTATGGAAGTCTAAAAATTCCATACCGATGTTTCAAAACACATTTTCATTCTGCGATTGTAAAATATCTTGTATTTCCTTTACATAGAACTGAAGACCTTAAAGAAAACTCAAAGCTGAAGTACGACATTTAATTTCAAGTCAAGCAAAATGTATGTTTTATATGACCTAAAAAAAACCACGGTTGTTAATTTTTGCAACACTGAATAATTATTGAGTGATAGTGCAAAATAAGTTTTTAAAAGATCCATAAGACTTTCCTTTGAAACACAATCCTACCCAGACTGCCCAAACTGTTTTAAAAGTAGCAACCCCATATCACCAATGGCTCAAAATTGAAAGCCATATCAATAATTTCAAGTGAAAGAGATTTTTTAACCAAACTCTACAATGATTTTTTTAACCTGACTTTGCTGTAGAAATGGTGCTGGGAAAAACTTTAATTCATTTCTAAGAAGACATTCAAGCAGATTAAACCTCCTCAGGAAATCTGTGAGGTTGGTGCGGATTTTGACTAGATAATATCTTTCAGATATTTGCAGTTCTGACAAAATACATTCATTTGACTGGAATAAATTATTAAGCCTTCATTTGTGTGAAATTTGCTGCCAAAAGCAGTAAAGAAAGTGCAAAATAATGCTTCACATTACAGCTAAATGCATTTTAAAGCCTTTCAATTAAAACCTGGATTTGTTTAGGGAAGGTTGAATATTCTTGTTTTCCTTCTATAAACAAGCTTTTCACTCAAACGAATGCTCAGAGGTCTTCTGCACGTTCATATATTTTAAAAGTAAGTCTATTACTATGTCAAATGTGTCTCACTGGAAAAAGCTATTGACTATTCCATTCTCTTGCTTTAATTTTCCACTGCTCTTGTAGTTGGAATACTCCAGGTGGGTACTGTGCGTGCTCCTGATTATGCTGTGTTACACAGCAGGGAAACCTCTTATCTCAGACTGGTTGCCTAGTTGAGAAAAAAAACACATTTAAGGTAGTAAACACAGCTGTGGAAGAAGTATTTTCTATTTCCTTGTTGTTTGTTTTAATGTACTAAAATGACATAATTATGGAACTTTGCAAAAATGCCAAAATGTAAAACACAATAATAATTCTGTGTATGCTTTCTGTTATAGTTTATATGTCTTCAGATGTAGCTTTAAAGAGTCCAAGAAAATCTTCAGAAGTGCATTTTCTGCCTTGCAGTCTGCTTTGCCATGATAAATAAAGCACAGAATTTCAGAGAAAAGGGAATTTAGACATAAATCGGTGGTTGCACTGGCATTAAGGAGCATTCAAGTCTTGCTCCTGCCACTTCCATGCCAGCTTGGAGCTTCTGCCTTGAAGATTTTTGTTCCTATTGTTTTCTCTTTGACTCTGTGCAAACTTTTTAAAGATAGGAAATTTGCAGATCTGTGGAAAAAAAAAGAATAGAGGTTTTGCAAATCTAACCACCACGACTTCATTTGAAGAAAATGAAATCTGAACTCTGA
Source organism: Numida meleagris (assembly GCF_002078875.1). Taxonomy (NCBI): domain Eukaryota; kingdom Metazoa; phylum Chordata; class Aves; order Galliformes; family Numididae; genus Numida; species Numida meleagris. The sequence goes on along the minus strand of NC_034410.1, from coordinate 24,186,581 downwards.
AAGAGGACAATGCCTTTTATTTATTTTTTTCAGCTCACAAAGAAATAGAGTAATGCAATCCCTTTTATTTCCTATTCAAATGAAGCTGAAGTGTTTTCTTCTGTGGCGTGTAAATTCTGCTTTGCAAAGAATAAATTTGGAGCACACATATTGTATTTGCTGAGAGCACCAGGCTTATATTGACTGAGTAAACAGCACTATACTGTAATCATTTCGACTAGATATTAGGAAGAAATTCTTTACTGTGAGGGTGGTGAGACACTGGAACAGGTTGCCCAGAGAGGCTTCAAATGCCCCCTTCCCTGGAAGTGTTCAAGGCCAGGCTGGATGGGGCTTTGAGCAACCTGGTCTAGTGGGAGGTTGGAACTAGATGATCTTAATGGTCCCCTCCAACCCAAACCATTCTATGATTCTATGATTCTAAACACAAAATGTGCAGAAGTCTGTGATTGTCACTTTTATTTTGACTCACAGAAGTCCTAGTGGGAAAAGATCAAATGTTGAGCACCCAGTGAGGGGCTCTGTTCCGTTCAAAACCAGTGTCCACCACCAATAGCACACAAAAAGAAGCACCACGCTTCAATAGAGATCCTCAGTGCAAACTCTGCCCATAAAACTCTACAGCTCTCCCCCCTGAAACCCTGTGGAAGGTAACGCTAACAGCATCCTGGCCGCTTTGGACTATGGAGTGGGTGGTTTTTATACCAACATGTGTGAGAACACAAAGGGCTCCTGAAGTTCTGCTGAATGCGGCTGGGAAGCCTCACGCTGGCACCAGTACACCCTTGGATCACGCTGCGCCCTCCTTGTGCTCAGCCCAGAACCATCATTGTGTTGCCCAGAATTGTTGTAAGATGACTGCCTCCCTTCATAACTGCTTCATTTTATCTCACTGCTCTTCCAAATCCAGAAAGGGGAATTGCTGGCCCTTGTGTAACATCACAGCAAAGCCCAGGGTAGGCTGGGGAAGATGGCCCGCTGAAGCCAGCAGTTCTCCTCCCGTTGGCTTTAACAGGACCTGGAGGAGCTCTGTGGGTCATGCCAGGAAACTCTCACCAGCAGGCAAGCTCCCCACCTTCTTTACACCTTCTTGTAAAGAGCCCTAGGGTTCACCAACAGCCCTTCAAGAGATGGTAAGTCCCAAAACCAAACATGGGCATCATCACATGCCCATTGTGACTGAGGGAGTCTGCAGTCAGAGCGATGTCACATTAACCATGAGTGCTTCTTGTGGCATCACATGAGAAACAAAAAAAGTGCATTTTTTAAATAAAACTGGTGAAAATTTTACTAAAAAATATACAGATTTGATGGCCAGAAAGGAGCACAGTAGTCATTTGCTCTAAATAAGCCATACAACCTTATTTACTAATTTCTGCGTTGTTCTTCCATTGTCTGCTTGCTTCAAAGACCTGACCTGGAAGGGCAGTCCATCTCCATGAGAAAGTACGTGTCAAGAGGAAGCCACCATAACCCTTTGTTTTTTTCCAAAGGTTAATTTACCCTTTTTGTAAGAAGAAAGAAAAAAAAGATAAAACGTGTCCCATTCCTTGTCCAAATGCATTTTCAGCTAAAGGTCTTTGATGAAAATCCTTCAGTAGGTGTTCATCCAGGTGGTATTTTACAGCACAGTACTTGCCTGCCTTAAAATAGGGAGTGATTCTTAAGAAAAACACCTCATTTCTCTGTCCCATGCCAAGGCATTTTCCTAATAATAAAAGAGCTAGCGGGCTCACAGAAGCACAAATGACACAGCCCCAAGAGCTGTTTTTCAGTCACTGGCTGGAGAGCATCGTGATGAAGAAATCTGAGCTGAAGAAGAAAATAACCTCCATTTTTCCAATAAATGAACATCTTCGCAAGAATGTAAAGCGAGTGTTAAAGCAGAGCATCCTGATGTTTCTTCCAGCAGGGCCTCTTGCAGGGACAAAGATGTAATTCAGGCAGGGAGAGCAGAGAAAGGAAAGTCTTTTCTGCCTTGCTTATGTCT
>NC_034410.1:24181982-24184580 GCF_002078875.1 Numida meleagris | reverse complement strand
CCGTCTCCCCCCAAGTCCCTGGAGCAGGCAGCACGAGCACTGAGCTGAGCACCACACTGGTGTCCCTGCAAGGCTGCTCCCAGCTGCAGGCAGAGGGGAAGCCTCCCTGTGCTGCCTGAGGAGCCAGCATTCGGATTATGGTAGCATGCATTTCAGTGAAGGATGGAAAAGTTACAGGAGGAGATGAAATGAAATAATATAGCCCTGAAACTGCAATCACGGGGAAAGTCTAGTGTGTATTTACTTATTAAAAAAAAAAAAAAGACTGAGTAGGAGAGGCACAAAAAGAGGTGTTTTGATCTTTAACCTGCAAGGTGTCCGCGCCCCTTGTTGAATGCCACTTCTCACACTCACGTCCTGAGCAGCCTCACTGCTGTGCATTGATTTGTATGCTTTAATGCTGCCTGATTTGTGCTGACTGCCTTTGAACCTTGCACCAAACATCCTGAGAGCTTTGCGAAACACTGCCATCATCCCTGGTTCCATCCAGGTCTAAACTACAAACGTTTGGCTGACCTCTGCAGGACAAGTTATTAGAGAATTATGAAAAGCGCAAAATGACAATGGTAAGCTTCACTCCCAAGGTTTCAAGGGAAGATCCATGAGCTGTGGGTCTTTCAAAAGCCCTCTGCCAGCAAACATGCCCTGCTCTGCTCCAGCGACAGCAGAGCGAAGGGGATGGCAGCCCTGGGAAGCTCGGGTGCTTTGATCAGTCATCTTTTAACGTGCATGTCAGTGACCTGGGAAAGCATTCCTACGGCACCGGGATGCAAAGGGATTTATCTAACCATCTGAAGTCCCACAGAGCAGCAGCCCCGTTCCTGTCTGAGGCCGAGGAGTGAGTTATGGCTGAAGGAGAAGTGACAGGCGGCGAGAATAAGCAGAGCGAGATGAATCAGCCCTCCTCCTCCTCAAGGGGTAACTGCCTGCGGCTGCCCGGAGCTGAAAGCTGCCGCAATAAATTTTAAGGCCTGAAAAGATCATTGCAGTCACCCAGCCCAGCTGTCCGGCCCCGCAGGACGCCGGATTTCCTGGAGTCCTTCCTCCTGCAGGCCTTGGAGCTGCAGGCAGCACCTCAGTCCTCCTCCGCTCATCCCCTCACTCTTCACGGCCATGCCAGGCCTAGGCCGGGCAGCCCTTGTGGCCCCACAGCGACTCCAGAAAGGCAGCCAGTGCCAGCATCATCTTGGGAGCTTCCCTGCTGGCCTCCATGGCCTTGGGGAGGTCAGCAGTCTTACCCCGTGTTGTGAGACAACGGCTGGAGCTGGGAAGGGGCCTCTGGATGGGCCTTGCCTTGCCACCTGGCCCAGGCAATGTCTGCTTTCCAATAAAAAGGACCCTGTATGCGCCATTTGGGGAAAGCAGGTGGGAGCATAAGCTCCTCATGTCAGCTCTTGGGCCAGTCACAGACACAACTTTCACAGAGTTTGTTAAAGGGCAAATTCCAGTTCCCTTAGAACTAGGGATTCCTAGCCCATGGCTTTTCTGTGCAGCATAAGGTTCAGGGCAGGCTGAGCCCAGCAAGCCCAGACAGCAGCCACCCAACAGCAGCCATGCCCAGGTGGCAGCGAGTGGGCCGCCTTCAGGGCAGGGAATGGGGGGAAACAGCTGCGGGCAGAGCCCAGCACACGATGGGACAGGAGGGCAGGAACCGCTCCCTGCACTTGAGGGACCATCAGGCTGTGACCCCACACAGGCATCCTCCCATCTGCTGAAGTGGTGGCACCCACGGGAACCCAATACGTCCTGTCCTCAGAGGGCTACAAGTTCTCCATAGCTAAGTATCTGGGTGCCCCTTTCCTCCTGACCCCGCAATGCTGCTGAAACCCCAACAGAAAGTCCCGCATTTTCTGCCAGGTTCATTTCTCCTCCCTGCTCCCAGTTCTCTCATTTTTCCCTCCAAATCCCTTCCGACATTCTCTCCTTTCACCACGGCCCTGTGACACACTCTCAGACACTCACTGTCCCTCCATCACTGTGCGCATCTGCCCCTTGCCTGCACTGAACACGATGAGATTTTTGCTTTGAAGCAGACCGCATTTGTTTCCAGCCTCAGGCAAGACACGAGGACATTCAGCCCCTTTGCCCCTCGCTTCGGAACTGCCCCCAGGTATGGAGCGTGAAGCCTGGGGTGTTGCGCTGGAAGGAAGCCCTCCGTTGTCCAAGTTCTTGGGAAATCTCCATTTTCTGCTGCTGTAAAACATGAGTTAATCCATGTTTCCACTGTGAAGGTTTTTGTTTTTTTTTTTTTTTTTTTTTGGGGGGGGGGGGGGAATTCCTTTCATTCTTTGCCAGCAATTTCCATGGAAATACAGTTTCCAGCAAAAACTTTGTGCCCGAGCTAGAATATTTTGTCCAGAAAGTGAAAGATTTTCTCTGAACAATTGAAAGATTGCATCCAAAAGTCTGAGAGGCTTCATCTGAAATATTTCGCTCGTTGGCTGCAGACAAAGCCCCGAGGGGCGCGGGGACGGAAACGCTCCGAGAGCCCCTCGGGTTCCCAGGCGGGGGGCACCGCGCCGCGGGGCGCTCCCACGCCGCCAAGGGAAGGGCGGTGCCGGGGGACAGCGCCCGCAGCCCGGCCCCGTCCCGCGGTGG